>NC_134485.1:29941040-30226040 GCF_040206685.1 Ascaphus truei | reverse complement strand
GCAGGACCATCTGTGAAACTTGCGAGGCTTGGTGCAGGGCAGTGGAGTGGGGCCTCTTACCTTCTCCTGCATGATCTCTTGTTGTCACAATCCCTCCTCATGGTGCCTTGACATCAAATGGCATCCCGTTTTTATGGAAACGCAATGCCATTTGACGTTGCAGCGCCATGAGCAGGCATATTGATAGCAAGAGATCTTGTAGAGTAAGGCTGAGTCCATAGAGACTCCAGCCGTGCGGAGGCTGAGGGAAAGCGGGTGCTTTCCCTGACCTTACTACGCCCGCCATCCGGGGGCGTGTCTGGGGGAGGGCCAGTGATGTCATGGAGCTGGTTCGCCCTCATTGGGCGAACCGCTCACGTGACCGGCCTCCGCTCAAATGAGCACTTAAACTAAAAAGAATTGTCGGCTACACCTCCGCACGCCTGCAGAAGCGTGCGCGAGCCCCTGCTAAAGCCGCTCTGATTGCAGATGCAGGGGCTCACTGGCAAGCGTGAGCGCGGCTCAGCGCGGGTCAGCGTATAAGCGCTGACCATGCCCGCGGCCTTAGGTAAAACAGTTACAGAGGCCCTGCACTTTCTCCCGACCATGAATTTAATTGTTGTGGGGAAGAGAACGGGGCCTCTGTAACCACATGGCTGGTTGCAGTGGCATCGATAGCATCACGATCAAGAAGGCGCTCACAACGACGTAATGTTTCTTTTAGGTCTCATCGCAACCCTTTTTGTATTAAGTTCCCTTATTTTTCCCCTTACACTTTTTACTATACTACGGGTGTTAGTATACGTTACACTCCATATTCACTTAGCTGTTACATCACGTTGGGGTTATGACCTAACCTTATATCCATAATGCCATGTTGTTCTTGAGAAAGGTTCTATAGGAAACAGAAATGTCGGACCAATAAATTCATCACTTTTTTTATTTTGGAGTACCTGTTACCTTTTTGTTACTTTATATTACACGGTTCACCGTGCATCATACAGTGCACCAAAACTTTACCTACCCCTATTTTGGAGTGCCTCCGTTTCCTTGACTAAATGTATATACTGTATATACCGGCGTTCCAGTGAGCTGCTGTTAGCCCAGGCGGTGCCTGTCTGGTGACGTCTGATGCTACGCAACAAATTCCATTTCACATCACACAGGATGCACACCTGGAAGAAGCGTCCTGTGTGACGCGAAACTTGCGCCTGTGTGTAGCGTCTGACATCACTAGTCAGGCACTGCCTGGGCTAACAGCAGCTCACTAGGAAAGTCAGTAACTGCGATACAAACGGACCCCATTCGTTTTCTTTTCACAAGGAGTGGGGGGTGGGTTATTACTAATAAAGAGGCATTGATATGCTTAACTGCGGATATATGCTTCCTCTTTACTCTCTATATGCTTCCTCTTTACCTACCTCCTGCTACCATACTGTCTACTCCCTGACTACTGGATTGGAGTTTGAATAGAGACAGTTAAGAGAACACTGTTACATTGATACAGTTTCCAAGGTAGTGATATATCGTTACAAAAGTAACTGTTGTTTCCAATTGAGTTAGATACTATTATCTCAAAGAGCTCCATTTGATATCTCCTTCATAGACCTACTGAATTTCTGCTGTATAATTAGAGGCTATTATTACTAACAGTGATTAAAATACATTATTACTCTAATATATATTGGGAACATCAGGTCAGTACTAATAGCTGCTGCTAAAACCAGATTTTATTTTGTCCTATGTTGTGTTTTCAATAACTTTCATATATATATTTTAATAGTCATTATTAAAGTTTGTTTTTCATCATCCACATTATTTCACACTCACAGTGGTGTACTTTGTGCAATTAGAGCAGTGATCTTGTTCTTATGTTCCTACCATGTATACCACCTGCTATGCACCACACTATTTGTATTCTGATTCAATATAGGCTGTAGCAAGGGAGTTATATTTTCTATTTTGTATTTTATTTTGCCAGAAACTGATACAAATTGAAACTCTAATTTACCAGCAACAAATAATCTCTGGACCTGGGTTCATCACGATTGAGCTCTGCCAGATCCCCTGGATCTATTAAGGTAAAAAAAAAAATCTGGTGGGGAATTGAGGCCTTAAAAGGCCAGTCCCAAATACAAACATATATTGTTTGCCACATGTTATAATAACTCATCTATATAACATTATTTGTTTACATTTTAAATATGTTGTGCAGAAATCCATATAAATTGAAAATAGATTAATGTTAATATTTATCTTTTATATTGGTTTAATTTATTTTAAAATGTGTTTACTATAAAATAAAAAATACCACTTCCCACAAACCCTCCTTTCCCCATTATCTCTTATCTCACAATGCTTCTACTGCAGCCAGGTATTCTGGGTAATGACATGCAAATGAGCACGCACAGCCTGTCACTTTATGCATGTTCTCCATTTCAACATTACTATGAATATGACGTAGGAGTCATTATTTCAGCTGTTAAAAGTTGGCAAGCAATGTAACAAAGCAAAGGGGAAAGCCAGCAGGATAGTAGGCTGTAAAGGTCAAATTGTAAGCAGCAGAGAGGGGTGGTGATTTCCGCCCCCATATAATTTTGCCGCATTGTCGGGCCTATGGGACATAATGGGAAGCTACTCGCCTGTGTCGGCTGCCTCCTTTCTGCCACCCTCCGGCTCCTTTGGAATCCCAGCGCCAAATGATGCTGTGGACGCCCCCACCATGACATCACACGGCATCAAATGTCGCATTTCCATGGCGTCACATTGGTAACGGCGCGGCATCATTGAATGCCGAGATTCCAAAGAGCCTGGAGGTGCGGCACCAAGGAGGCGGCAGACACAGGCAAGTAACTAGGGGTGGCAAATTTGGAAATCCGCCGCTGGTGGTGTCACTTTATAGATCATTGGTGAGACCTCACCTAGAGTACTACTGTATGTTCAACACTGGAGCCCATAACTCCAGAACGAATATATTAGACATTGTAAAAAGGGCTACTAAAATGTTGTACAGTATGATCTACAGCAGAGGTGCGCAAAGTTGGAGGTGTTTTCTTTGGGGGACGAGGCCGTTACAGAGGCCCCGAGCTTCCAAAGGGGATCGCGTAAGGCCTCTGTAAAACTCTCTCACCTTACCTTCCAGTGATGCGTCGTTATGGCAACCCTGACGCCGCGGAGTCATGGCATGTTCACACATTCAGAAGTAGGGACACAGCTGTGTTAATCCTGATGGTCCATTACCCCCTGCCAAACACTGCGCCGTGGACAGTCAGGAATATCAGAGAAACATACCACGTTAACTCCTATTGAATTGAATGTCAGTTAACATTGGGCACCGGGCATGAACGCCATTGTGGAACCCTTAACGGCTTGAATTTAATGACCTATAAGGAATTTAGCAAGATGGACATTTCTGATTTAAATTTACCTTTGCCCTTTAAATGAATCCTCTAGATCCAGACCAATGTCCTCTCAAAAGTACAGCTCCTGCCTGTTCGTGTTCCTCTTCACAACTGAAATCTCACTGCAACGACGAGGAGAAATATCCACACAGCGTCTGACATCATAAACCCAGGTGGAGACTCTTCCCGAACCACTACGGAGGCTCATATGGGTCAGCGGCTACACTGATATTTCCCATAGAGCAACACTGCAGTTTCAAGTAGCATTCTTGGTTGTCAAGAGGACCTCACATCCCTGTTCTTTTCATTATGTTTTTGTTTCAGATCATGTGACTCCACAGCCAAAGATAATGTGAATAAAGATAAAGATTTTGTTAGGTGGTAGTTAAAACCCATATTAACTCTGTCACCCAATAAAACATTAGCAAAAAATGGGTGTCCCCTAAAGTGTGGGGCACCAGGCAGTTGCCCAGTTTACCCTTACCTAAGGCCACTACTATATACATAATATATAAAGGAACTATTCTAGTTTTAGGTTTTTAACCAACAAATGCTGAAAAAACACCCGTGAGTGATTATCTTGCATTTCTGGTTAAAGCCGATGAAAAATGGAAATGATTTCCGATTGAATTCCACGTCTTGCAGCAGCCCAACCACATACTGTATAGGAGACAAAGGCAACACAAAGGGAGTTTTGAAATTAAAAAATAGTGCACTGATAAACACCAAATTCAAATGTATGTCCATTTTATTTTCATTGTTAACACTGATTTTTTTAAATAAAATAAAATAACTTGGAAAAACAAAAAATAATATAAGAAAAACAATGAATACCATAAACTGGAATCCCTTATTATATAGTAATCTGTGAATAATGTCTAGTAAGGATTATTATGCACAAATCTATTTTATTTTTCCATGTAAGATGAAAAAAAATGACACAAGGACCTTTCACAAAAAGCGTGAAGCCAAATATTGTACATGACTATTACTTTATAGTAAAATATTATAGGTTACCAAGCTAAAAATATGACACATAAAGGCAACCTACAATTGAAAATTTTGGTGGACATAGTTATTGGAATCAAACCTTTAACATAGTAATTCATGGTTTAGTAGGAACATTTACTTTCTCTGTAGAATGAACCCAAGGAAATGGGTAGCAAATTTCTAATACACCAATAATATTTACATTTAAATAAATTATTCAATATTTTTAACCATTTTGGCAGCATCGCCATCCACAAGCAGAAGGCTGAATGTTTTTGGAAAACATATTAACCTACATTCATCTCACCCATTCTGAACCCAATCCTTTCCCCTATTTGTGACAAGTAGAGCACAAGTTCCCTTGAAACATTCAAAGAATACATTATTTGGACTGCGTTATTCAAAAAGCACCATTGATTGTTATACTCTACATGAGTATTGTTTGACAGCCGCATTTTTGGTGGATAGGGGCCTAAACATAAACATTTATTTTAAACCATAATTATAATATACCATATATTCCAACATTTAAATAGAGAAGTTGACAACTATACAATAAAACACCTGTTTATGTTTAACTTGTAACACATAATACACTGATTTCCTTATTTTTATTATCTAGATTAGATTAATGATTTGGACCAATTGCAAAACAATTATTTTAAATACTGTACATATTGACCAGATAACGACATTCTCAAATTAAACTGCGATAAAAGTTGAATAAAGCAAACAGTGATATCCATCTTACACACTGACCAGGTAGGGTATAGAGAATTAATTTGCCAGATCAACTTTTTGATTTTCTTCCCTATATCACTTCCATACTTAAAACAAGAATCTATCAGTCCAGCAATACAAGTCCCGGTGGCAATTAAATATACTGAACTTTGTTGTATGAACACGGTGTTTCTTCTTTCTGACGTACTCGGTACATCATCTCTTGATCTTGAGGAGGTACATAGTCACAGTTTTCTTTTCTTTCATTACATGGGCAATGCCAGCAAAATATTATACCTCCAATGAGAAGGAACACTACGGTGGGCCAAGCTAGGAAGAGAGCCTCTCCCGCCTCTATTCTCAGTGCTCCTGCGCATATAGTACCATAGAGTTCTTTCACAATGTTGCTTGTTATCCAGCTCACTGGAATCAGAACAAGGACAGCACACAAATTGAACAAGATGCCAGATGTTAGTAATAAGCAATGCTTTCCTTGCCTATTTTCTCCGTGACATTGAGTGAACAGCATACCAACGAATGATGATATAAAGGCTATAATCGACAATACAACAGCAAAGCTCATCAGAACTCTTCCAGCTTTTAAGTCAGACGTGATTGACCCCAAGGAATCATAGCTGGTACATTGAAGTGGGAGTCTGGCTTGATTGATGCAGGTTGTCCATAGACCATCCCATCGACTCATCCAGTGTCCATCAATACGATTGTTAACTCCGTTGTTTTCAGCTAGGATAGACACTCTCCACTGAGACATTGATGTGATTACGCAAGTAAGTATCATGCCGATAAGCCCACATATGATCCCAACAACATGAGCCAAGAAGCATGCCATTTTTCTTCCGACAGAGGAGTAAAAAGATCCGGTGCTTCCTTCGTTGTCAGAGCTTGGAAACTGGAGCCTTGAGGCTTTGCACTGGATAATGTGCCAATGATAGAGGGCTCACTTCGGAATATATATTTATGAACCCAGTCACGTGCATCAAACAATTGAGTAAATGACTGGAGCATGACATAATTGAAAATGACACTTGTAATTATTACATACTGTACAGGACATGTTAATGTACATTGTAATTCATTAAAAAAAAATGATGCCATGCTTCACCCTTCAGACTGGTTAATGTGGAAATTCTGGAGATGGGAAATGTAAACATAATAGAAAACAAACACACACACAATCCCTGCAATATACTGTATCACTGTATATCAAAAGGAGTGATATTGGGTGTGACCAAATGTAGTGTACAGTATATACAAAAATCCCCAATGCAACATCCAAATAACAAAGTATATAGTTAAATACCTATCTGTTTGTCTTCAGATAAGTATGTATAATTTCTTATTAACGAAATGATCCATATTTATGAGAAGACATACAGATCATTTTTTACAAATATAAAACAGCTAATTTCTTAATGTATTATTAATATTCGATCCTTTATTTAAAAAATAAATCTCATTCCATCCATTTCAGCAACTCTACATAGATCTACAAACGTCTGCCTATGAGCAGTGATTGAAGTGTGATTGTACGAGGTACAACGATTTTTTACTACTTGTTTACAGTGTAAACCCATAGGAACACTGCTTTTTATGTACACACAAAGGTTTAGATAAAGGAAATATATTAGAAAGGAATCTCTGTTTTTATAGTATAAATATTGTATTAATCTCTTTTTGAAATACAGTCCCAAGCCTGTGCCTCAATTAATATATATTTATTTAAATTCAGACACAGCACTACTACTTTTTCATGTCACTTCAACCACTGCTTGTGACAAACTCGCGGTCCGCTGGAAGGATCTGCCTTCTGCAATGTGTGAAGTGTCCCTCCAGCAGTGGAGGAGCTATCTTGATTTACTGGATTGATGCATTCTTTACAGGGACATATTGTTCTATAACGCAATCCTGTCAGTTTGACAGAACTCAGAATTCATGGTGACAATTCTAATACATGAGTATGATCCAATATACAGTATACCATGTAAATTGATAACGATTAATTTAACCCATGTGCCTTATCTCTTGGGACAACTTGTCTTGGAACAAGATGCAGTAACTTCTAAACTGCTGTCAGCACGTGTTAAAAATTACTGCTTTGACTTAACTCGACATTACCTGGCGTGATGTATCATTAATCACATGCTATCCTGGGATGACTCCTCATCGATTAAACTCATCCAGAGAGATTGTTTTCATGCAAACCAGCCATATGTCACCTGCTTCCAAAGGTTCATTTCTTTAACTCTGAGTTAATCACATCATGTAAAAAGGGACTGAAAATTACTAGCCAATTTCCCTCCAAAATCTACTGACCGATAAACAATGTTTGTTTTGATCCTTGTCACTGCAGCAGAGAATTTCTGTGGCCACTACTTTTTCACCCAGAATCCATTGCTTGGGGGTTATTCATTAACGTCAATGGGAGTTTCCATGCGATGGTGTCCTGATGGGCACTATTGCAGTTTAATGAATAACCCCTCTTGTCTCATACTCACTGTTCATTGGTTCTCACGTGCAAGTGACATCAGTGATATTGTGAGAGTGGAATCAAAGCTTCGGCTGAATTTATTTGCCATGTTTTTCTATCCCGGGCAGAACAGATTTTCAGAGGCAATATATCCCACATGGACAATTTCCAGGAAGTTTAGGTGTGGCCTGCAAGTACATGGCTGGATGCCATTTCACCTAAAGAAAAACAAAACAGTGTGAAGTGTTTTTCTCCCCTAAGATTATGCCAAACAATTGGATGTTTAACCCCTTCCATGTCAGATGACAGCGGAGGTGTCAAGTGGAAAATGTTCTCCTTTTTTTACACCCACATTAACACCCTATTTTACTAAACCATTTTAGCTGTTACTACATGGTAACCATTGACTAGACCAGGGGTAGCCATCTCCAGTCCTCAAGAGATACCAACAGGTCAGGTTTTCAGGATATCCTTGCTTCAGCACAGGTGGCTCAATCAGTCCCTGTTTCAGCACAGGTAGCTCAATCAGTCCCTGCTTCAGCACAGGTGGCTCAATCAGTCCCCGAATCAGCACAGGTAGCTCAATTAGTCTTCAACTGAGCCTGTGATTGAGCCACCTGTGCTGAAGTAGGGATATCCTGAAAGCCTGACCTGTTGGTAGCTCTTTAGGACTGGAGTTCTACACCCCTACACTAGATTGTCTGTTGAAATGCAGTAACAGTATGGCTAGCAAAATAAAAGTCATAAGAGGTATAAGGGATATCACAGACTGCAATTTATTTATGTTCATTTCAACTGTAAAATCATGAGAGAATCTTTCACTATTTGCATTGCCACCATTGACATGTTTAGCTCATAGCTCTGAAATGGCTCTTACCAGAATAGGATGATCGGGCGAAAAAATATATGCGTCAACAACGTCATTACCTTGAAGCCCAATAATGTTATTATGTTATGAATGTCATTGTGATGCACAACTTTCAGCCCACTTACAGATAGTCAGTCGTAGTTGCTGCTGCTAATTTTTAACTCCCAAAAGTTGCAGAAACTTTGAGATTTGGTTCTTTTGAACATGAGATCTTGGTGGTATGAACAGCGCGGTTCTGCTCTAGAACACTCCTTGATTCAGATGGGACTGAGCCACTGATTGAGTCACCTGTGCGGAAGCACTGATATCCTTAAAACCTGACCTGTTGGTGGTCATTGAGGACTAGATTTGGCCGCCCTTGGGTCACAGTGTACGAATTGTTGCTTTAACACTATTATAAATATATAACCCTATTATCCTATAAATGTAACAGTGTTACCCCCACCCAATCGCAGATAGGGGCCATTACAGGGTGTGTGGTGCATATACCTGCTGGCAGCAGGAGGGCTGAGTCGTCCGCCGTTGGTAGTGGGGACACAGCAACAGGCTTCTGGGGTTCATACCCTACATATCTACTTAGAAGTGCAGCGCCTCCATCTGCCGTGGACTCCAGGAACTGAAGGTGATCACGGTAGATCTTGTTACCTCTCCCCCCAGTAAGGTCACGCACCAAGCAGGAGGTATATTGCAAAACAGGTTTATTACTACACTTCTGCAGTAACAGTTATTCAGCAGTCTTCTGCCGTATACAGTCTGTCAGCATTCACTAGATGATGGTCCCTGGACCATCACTACAGGACAAGGGCACTCGCAGCCGTCCTAGCCCTTCCCCACCTCCCTAGCAGAGGCAGAGGTATGGTCCACACTCACTCTCCCCGAAGGGAATAGCACATGGGTAGGCCCCAATCCCAGGCTCCCAAATGTGTGACCTGCTTTCCTCAGAGGGATGGAACAACCCTTAACTTTAGGGCGGTCCTGCCCTTATGTACAGCCAAAAGGTGGGCACCCCGTTGTCCCATCTACAACAGGATCTGCCACCCTCTGCTGTTACTCAAGTGCAGCAGCAAAGGTGAAAACTCCATACCAATTACTGGCAATCTGATAGTACCAGGGTTTACTCCCAGCCCATTGGGTAGAATAGTAGTCAGGGGGTACCCCGATACATAAAGCTTTATCATCTTTTAATCTAAATGCAACTAACTTTCCATGACCATTCATTATCAAACTAATTACAATACATCATAGAATTATTCCCCTGCATATTCTATTCACATGAACCTGACTACAGTACAGTATCTTATTATTTTTCTCATTTAAAAACCTTCCTCATCTTTTCCCTTATTTTTAAAACTCTTCTGGTAAAGTAATCTACATCTCGTTACTCTTTTCCATCACTTTACTTACAGACTCTATAAATCTGTATTTGCCCTATCTTATCAATTATGGTAAAGCAAGTGGATTCTGTTCAGCGAAGAAGTGAATCCGGTGCAACAGCAAACAGCTCAATGATGTCAGATCCCGAATTTTGAACACAGTAGCTTTATTGAACACACACAGATGAAACAGCAGGCTGCAGCACAGTCTCCTCCTCTACGCGTTTCATGCTCTACTGGCGCTTCGTCTAGGAGACTCCTAGACTGACGTCATTGAGCTGTTTGCTGTTGCACCGGATTCACCTCTTCACTTCTACATGACTACACTGCCGGATGCACGCTGTGGGATCAGCTACTGAAGAGTTGTAGGACCCAGGACGGATGAGCTGACAGGGGTAAGATTGCCGTTTTTGCCCCTGAGCCCCGACCTTTCTAGTGGTCCCCTCATACTCCCTGTGCCTACCTCCAGCCTTTCACACTTCCTAAGTGTGTTCAACCATTCAGCCCTAGCCAGAGCGCATGACAGTTAATCATTTCTGGATTCTGTTCAGCATTTGCTTTATTGTGCATCAAAAATATCACTCTTGCAACTACACTCTGGACAATCTCAGAAGATTAAGGCCCAGATCCACAAAACTCAGTTAAGTGACAACGTTAATATAATATAACATCACGTTAAGCCTAAACGTGTATCTTCAAAGAGGAACAACGTAACATTAAGTCATGTTTTCTCCCAGAAACCATAATATATTAATTGCTACAGTATATTACTAGGGATGAGCGGAACAGTCCAAATCCATTTCAGTTTTTTGTTCCGCGGATCGTTGTGATAAAATCCATTAGCGGATGGGATACTAAAAAATCTGGACGGATTCATTCAAATCCAAGAGTGAGCAAGAGCGTGCAAGAGCAACCTATCAAATGTAATATGTGTCATCAGTTGTATATATATCCCCTCAAATGTCCCTCCAAATAAATTAAGGGGACATGCATGTGCGGCTCTCTGTCGGGAAAAAAATCTAAAATTGTCGATTGGCCTTTTGAGAGTGATCCATGAAGATCCGTGGACCAAAGGAACCAGACGATCTGAGGTGGATCCAAATCCACAAAACAAAATTGCCCGTCTCTATATATTACGACCATTAGTGATAATAACATATAAACTGTATACAAATTGAGCATTACTCTATCAAGCATATCCTCTAAAGTTCATCAAGGTTAATTCAAGGACTTAACGTTACATTAGTTAGGTCACGCCTAAACTTGCTGTTACTCACACCCAGACCCTTAAGTAAGGGTTTTACCAGGTCTGGATGGGTGTCATGCCACAGTTAAGTATGAGTTAACCAACATCGCGTTATTTCCAGTGTTATTTCCCTCTCTTCATCTCTTTTTCTCGACTTGAATTTAACACCTAATTCAGAATCAGGATCAGAAGTAACGCCGAGACATATTTAATGTCACGTTAGTGGAAGATACTGCAATTTTATGCTACAATAATATAACGTAAGCCTATGCTGATGAGATCTACGGTACAACAGGTGTTGTTTTCACGTGTAATTAGCTTTGAGGATATGTGTAAACTTCAGGGAACATAATGTCCTCTTTTGGTTCTAGGAAACATGCAGTCGCCAGCACCCTAATATATACACCATTACTCAATCAGGAACCCCCTAGTTTCATATTTGTTTAGTGGCTACAAAAGTATATTACCAGAATTATCAATGAAACAAACACCATGATTAAAACAACCGTTTTTTCTTTTTTCCTTTGGTGTAACTTGCCCCAGGTTTGTAGCTTTTCATGTTTCATTTGTAAAACATTTTTTGCACAAAGGAGGATACATGTAGGCATGGTAACTAGGAACAAATTAATTATAGTAACATGATGATGAAGTATCAGTGGAATGCCCATGCATTCCAAACTATTGGGCACATACCACTGTATGACAGTGATGTTCCCAATATTAGTTGGCTCGCAATCACTAGTGTCAGTGTTCTTGGAGAGTTCTTGTGTTTGGGGAATTTGATCAGAAGAATTGTTTCTTTATATCACCTGCTAAGAATTCCATTGATACTGATCCGGTTTATGGTAGTAGAAGCTAGTGTCTGACATAAAATGAGTAACTTAGATAAAATATTGGGTGGGACTTTTACAATCCTTTGAACAATTACAACAGGTCTTTCCTACTCATTGCCCATGTAAAAAATTCACCCTGTGGGGCATTATTAGTAGCCCTTGGACTATCGCTCAAGTAGCAACTTTTCCAACTGAAGCTAACATCTCCGCTGATGATGAAAAATATGATGCACAAGTTAAAAGATTTTCGTTACATGTTCACCCTGTTGCTTTATTAAAGAACACTGGCTTTTTAGTCTTGTTATACAGTACATACTGTATCTAAAATGATATTATACATAATACTTTACTATTCTTTTTTCTTGTATATTTTTCTCTTCTGACAAGTTAAAGGCCTACATTTCAATATTTGGCTGTTTTTAATGATAAATAGACAAAGTTATTCTGTGGACAAAAAGTTATCAATTATTTTAATAAGAAAATCTATGGGTATCAGTAATAGTATGCACAAAATGTTCATGTTATACATTCACAATATCCAATATGGTGAGTAGTAAGTACAGAGGATAACAAACAATTAGCCATGCATACAGGGCAGCTGCCAACTTTCCTTGGGCCCAGGGCTATGTTTCCACTAGGTTCCCCCTGTATTGTGGCCTTGTGAGACACCCCTCTTTATCTTACACACCCTCCTTCTCACACACCACCTCACCTCTCTTTTTCTCTCCCCCTTCTTACACACCCACCTCTAATCCTCGCACTTCCCCATGTATTTCTCTCCCCCTCTGTTTCTCACTCCCCCTCTCACACTTTCCCTCCCTATCTTACACCCCAGTTCTCCCTCTCTTACACCCCATGTCTTACTCTCCACCCTTATACTCCCCCACACCCCTCATGTATTTCTCTCCTCCCCTCTCTCTTATAACCCCACCTGTCCCACCCTTCCCATGTATTTCTCCCTCCTCTCTCACTCTTTTTCACTCCCCCTCTTATCCTTTCCCTCCTCACACTCAACCTCCCCTTCCCAAACTCAATTACTCCACTCCCCACAATCAATAGCCCTCCCAATACACACTCCATAACCTTCCCTCCCCAATACACTCTCAATAACCCCCCGACGCAAATATACATAAACACACTACCTTCAGGCGAGACCTCCAGTGCTGCGCCAATCCCACTGGTGTATGTGGTAGTTTGGCTTGATGTCCGGTGCCGCTCTGCGTGCGTGTCGTGGTGGGACTTTCAGTGAACATTGGGCTGCAGCTGGGGAGATCTGGTGCCTGGAAGCCAACAGAGCCCTGACAGCCTAGCCCATCTTCCAGCGCTGCTGTCTGGGTCACCCACAGCCACCAGGCCCGGCACAGTTGTCCCAGCTCTCCCCCCCTGTCAGCGGCCCTGCATTTATACACTTCCATTAATAGTAATAAATATCTGTATAATTACTTGTGTGTACTCTACATAAGAGTTTGTTTTTTAGCAGTTATACCACCACACTGAAATAATGATCCAGAAAAGTCACTGAAAAGTCCATTAAAGTCTATGAAAAGGAATTTCAAATACTGTTGCATATGTTACATTTTATTATGGCATAAATAATGGCACTCAATATATACATACAGTATATGACAATGTGGCTAATTCGTATATATTACTGATTAATAATTGAACCACTAACTCAAAAAAGAAAAGGCCTCTCCGTTCGATATGATTTCTTTCTATGTTAATTCTTAAACAATAAAAGTTTTTATTTGCTAGAGCTACATGTTTAATATCTATGTACATCAGTTTAAAGTAGTACAAATATTTTTTTTAATGTGTGAGAAGAACAATCCAGAAAAACTAAAGAGCCACTAACTTCTTATCAAAATACATGTTATAATCAGGCTTCCCTCTTTCTGTTGAAGACAAACCCGGAGACTTTATCCAATTAATTTTTTTTTAAATGTATTCATCTTACCTTCTCCAGCAACGGCAGCATCTCCTTCTGCATGGTCCCGTCAACATAGCTCCGCAACATCAAATGGTGTTGCATTGCCATAGCATCGGGGCGCCCTGGGGCACCTCATTGACGTCGCGGAGCTATGTTGACTGGACCATGCAGGGGAGATAGCGCCGGATGATGCCGCTGCCGGAAAATGTAAGAGCCGAGGCCCCACCCGGAGATTTCAAATGTAAACCCGTAGCCCGGAGATACATGGCCGAAAACTCGTCGTCTCAGAGTCAAACCTGGAGTGGGGGCAACCCTGGTTACAAGACATTGAAAGACTGAGTTTTTGATTGTTGTTTTGTCGCTAGATATTACTAACATCTCTTAAAGCAAATAAAACATTATTATTATTATTAGTATACATTATTATACATTAAGACAGTGTTGGTTCATGTCAAATTACTCTTCCCTTTCATAGATTTATAATTATTATTTGGCACAATACTAACAAATATTTTAGTGTAATCAAATAATTTGAATATATGGCTTAGTTCAGTCAACCTGGGTTGCAAACATTAAACTTGTTGTAAGACATTGCAGTAATCATTATTATTCACTAATGTGTAATACATTTCTTTGTAACAATAAATTATCATTGACTTAATAATATGTTTGACATCATGCACACGTGCTCTCTGTAGGTATCCTGTTTTTGCTGGTAGAATGATATTCACCTTCTGAATTCCGAAAACAAAATGCTATGATTTCCAGATCATTCGAGTTAAAAAGTCTATTTCTGTACAGTAGGTAGCTAGTTAACAGCTAATTATTGGACCATGTAAAATTCTTCAGTATTTCCAAAACCGCAGACGTATCTTTCAAGTAAGCGGGCAGAGAATTCACCAATCCTGAAGAAGAAAGTCGACCTACTCAGAAACATGTTATATGAGGGAGTCTATGGCCGCGATAATAGGCCTACCTGGATAAATTAAGCTTTTATCAATCTCGGGATTCTATCACATTCACATACGTGGGAATGTGATAGAATTTTAGGATAGGGAACAACAAGAAGTTACAATCAGATGCATTTTGAATTCCCTCCTTTCTTGCTTCCTCCAAGATACATTTCAATTTATTTATAAAGGGAACATTAGGATCAATTTTGAACATCATACTGTATATCAGTTCTGATCTGAAAGTAATCTTGGAATTTAATTTATGTATGATTCCCTACTCTGTACTACTACTCCATCCCCTTTATCTGCGTGGCGTATTAATAAATTATTATTCCCCACATGATCTGGTCTTTCACTATCCTGTACAAGTTGCACAAAATCTCCCAAGACTTGAATCTCATGGTAACCCAAATCTTCAAAATCTTCAAATTATCTCTGAATATTGTTATTCTTCCAATTTATATCACTTACATAGACAGTTATAAATAACAAACTTAAATCATCAATGACTTTTTCTTTCTCTAACTTTAGAAAATGTATTTTTACTGTTAATAAAAGAACTTCTGTACTGTAAGTCCACATGGAGTTTGAATATATTAAGCTAATTTGTAGGGGCAAATTAACGATTTTCCGTAAGAGAGAGAATTGATCAGCCAATCGCTGATAAACAGAAAGATTATATTTACAATTATCTCTCATAATTTTTTCATCCGAGTTTGTTTTTTGGCTGGTGGATTTTCCTCCTCTTTTTCTTTTTCCCCTCTTCCCCAATGTATTTTTCATTTCAATCTCATCAATGGATTTGTCATCTGTTCTCTGTGTGGTTGTATTTGTACTTGTTCTTGCGGTATTCTTTATCAAAGCCACTTACTGTATTCTTCACTTTAGTTTCTGTCCTGACCCTTTATCTGGGAACTTTAACAAAGCATTTGGAACTCACTAACTAAGAACACAGCTCTGTCACACATGGCTCATTGATAGAGAGCTCTCAACTCTTCACATCCTTTTATGCATACATTAATATTAAAAGGACATTGTTATAGGTGTACTGTCTAACTCATAGTTGTGATCACAGATAATAACCCATTGTAGTCCTCGGTACTTAACTACACTAACCTGTATTAATCATGATTTCCTCTTGTGCCAGGGATAATGAATAGAGGCTTCATTTCTTTCCCATGATTGCTGTAACAGCACTAAGTCATCTACAGTAAATGAGCTATAACCCACAATTCGTAATATAAGCTGTAATTGAGGTATTGAAGCAATATTAGTAGATCTAAGAGGGGGGAAGAGAAAAGATTACACAATAATCAAAGTTGGCAAGTGATCTGCTGGAAGGTGTGCTAAATAATGTCTGAGCTTTGCCCGTAAAGAAAATAAAAGGTGATGTAGAATAGCGCTAATGATAGAGTGATAGTCTCTACACTCTATATAAGAGCAACCCCTATGGGGTCTGAGGCATCCTGGTGGGACACTGATAGTACAATCAGAAAAAAACAGAATATCCCCTGAGGACATGTGCGCAAGCGCACGAAACGCTTAGGGTTTTTTCATCACTGTTGGACGTTTTGATGTTGAGAGAACTGAGTGCAGAGAGCTGATCCTTTGGAGCTGAATCAAGAAGAAACTTCGCTTGAAAATCCCGCCGAGAGTCCCGCCTACCTGTGACGGAGCATCCGGTATCCAGTATCCGGTGACGTCACTTCCGGTTTCGAGGAGCACGGTGTTTGGAGGATAGTTGCGGCTACTTCAATTTCTCAGCCCAGGGAGGACAGATTACATCGGTCTATTCGGCCTCATAGCTTGTGTTCTAGAGCCGTCCTGTGAGTAGCTTTTTATTTTTACTCTACCGGACTGGCTCCATCAGTGTCTCATCGTTCCCCATTTTATTATTTTATAGTTGTATTAAACAATTTTTATTTTTCAGCTTTGCGTTTGTGTGTCTTGTCTGTGCTGGTTTGTGAGTCTATGTCTGTTAAGATTTTTTGTTAGCTGTGTTGCACTAAATTCTGTGTTCTTTTCATTTCATGTTCCCCAACATACGGAGGAATCTACATCAATATAACCCTTGATTACAAGTTGTCATCATTGGGACTTGAACTACAGTATTTCATCTGGATATCCAGGACTAATTCCTAATTGGACTAATTAGGCGCCGGTATCTCTTTTCTTTTGTTTCTGAGCTTTGCCCTTAGTTACATTAAAGGCATCCATTTATCACTCCAAGACACACTTTGTATCTTGAGTTACGTTAAATCAAATAAAGTCATTCTACTGTATGTTTCTTTCTTTTGTTTACCTTTGTTTGTTGTCTTACCTTTTGACAATAATTTTCATGCTGTGTGGGACATGATTAATAGTAAGGATCAATCTGAACAAGTTTACACGAGCCAGCAATGTATTAGAAATTAGGTAGGGGGCCATAATGCTTTATTTAGAAGAACAGATCGTTTTGGTGATTTTAAGATGCTTTTTATGCTTTTTACGGTGACTCTTAACCTTGGATGTGCTTCTATGCAGACCTGTACAAGCAGGAACATTTAGTTGCTTTATATCAGCGGTGTGCAAACTGGGGGGTGCGCCAACCAGGGGGGGCGGGAGTTTTGTCTGGGGGGGAGCGGGCGGTTGCAGAGGTCCCGTGCTCTTCCCCAAGGCATTTAAATTAAATGCCGGGGGACCGCGCGAGGCCGTTGCAACCTCAACTTACCGAGATTCAGTCGGCTTCTGGACGGTGTAAAATGATGCAGCGGGATCATGTGACATCACAGTTGCCACAGTAACGTGACGTCACACGACCCCGCAGCATCATTTGACACCACGTGAAGTAAAGGGGCGGGGAGGGGGGGCGACCGGCAGAGCAGGCAGAGGGGCTATAAAAAGTTTGCGCGCCCCTGCTTTATTTTATTATCATCCCAGTTGCAAATAAATTCTCCAAATGTAATAATGGTTCAATAATATTTTAATCTCAGGATTTGTGATGTACAGTATGTAATATACACGTATGACACCCTCAATGTTAGAGATAGGCGAATGTACCCAAATTGAATTCTGGGTCAAATATTCAACCTCAAGTTTGTCATGGAAATATTCAGGCGGATGTACCTACTATAAACCCACTGCCATATTCGCTTTGCCTTCCCTTTTTGCGGTGTGCGCGCGTCCGCATCAAATGTTTCATACATTCGCTAATCGAATGTTTATACATCCGTGAATATCGCAACATTCAATTTGCTGGCTCACATGGGTGAAGCCCCTCCCACATTGTGACTGTTGTTGAGATTGTGGGTGGAAGAAAGGTGGGGATGTTGTGGCGAGGCTGTCTGGATTAGTGTGGGTAAGTAGGAAATAGGGAATCAGGAAAGGCAGGGACAGAAAGAGAGAGATGGAGGGTTTTTGTTCCTATTTTTTTGCTGGTGTTTTGCTGGTGCCCTCCTGTGAGACTGAGGAGGAATTTTTCCACATGCTTAGTTATTAGTTCAGGTAGAACAGAAAGAGCTGCAGTAGATGTACCAGTGGATTTTCTGGTATTAGCAGTAGGAGTAGCACCCTCTGGGCATGTCTCAGGAACCAGCTGCTGTTCAGCCTGTGTTAGAGGAACAGGTTGTGTCTGAGTTGAGCTTGGGGAGGTAATCATTTCACCACTTTCAACCTTGCTCTTTGTAAATAGCTCTACAGTATGTTAGAGGAAACAGGTAGTACTGAGGATATTAGAGGCTATTACATGTTTGTTGGAGAGTTAGTTAATGTCAGGGCCACCTTTGTCAGCAGCTATTTCCTCTATATTTACTCTCTGCCCAAGCCATTTGTTGTTTGAAAAGGTGTGTGAGCAGAAAATGCAGCAGCACATGTTGCAATTCCTGGTGTCAGTGTTACTGGAGCAGGGCCCAGTTCTAGCCTGTTGTGGTCTATCATTATAGGTTTTAAATCGTTGTCCCTGGATCTGGTTATAGTTGCACTGCCTGACTCTGCTATCCTCAGAGCCTCTATTGCTGCTCTTTCTACTCTAGCTGGGGCAGAGGAAGGACCATCAGGGAGTGTGAATGTGGGCGTTCAGGAGGAGGAGTAGAAGGATGGAGGAGTGAGTAGAGTAGCAATTAAGAGTGCTTCCAGCAGTGAGGAGGTTGTAACTGCTGTAAGACCACCTTGATCAGAGGGTGTGTCAGTCGAGGTTGGAGAGGGTGAAGTGACATTGGTGGGGGTGATGTGGCTCTTCTGATGAACTTAGCGAGGGGCATCTTGGAGATAGTGAGGTGGAGGAATGTGGATTCACCTCTCAAAGCCATTGTGGTTGTAGTCCCCAGGTTGGTATATATGGTATTCCAGCATCCTCCTTCCCTAGCTTGCTGTAATCACAGGAATCTGGTCATCTGTCCAGATTAACCAACTGATGGTGTGCAAATTCTTTAAAATACCGTGCCATGGAACAGTGTGTGACTGTGGTGGTACACTGCATTCTTTGTGGTGCAGTGATATATAGGGGCAGGAGTGGATGACGCCTGGGAATGATTGCTGATGTCTTTCCTCCTTGGCATTGTGTTAACACACACCTGAATGCTCCAGACCAGCAAACTGCTAAAACGTCGGCTTTTATAGAGGTGGTCACACTTACTGATGATCAATTAATCAAGGGCATTTGATTAGCAGCACCTGTCTGCTACTTAGCATCTTAATTCCTATGGAAGCAGTAAGGGTGTACTTAGTTTTTCACACATAGCTTCTACATTTTGGCTTTATTTTTGTTAAATAAATCATGACACGTGCAATATGTCATGTGTTGTTATTCATCTGAGGTTGTATTTACCTAATTTTAAGACCTACTAAGGAACAGATGATGGTTATTATGTCCTGATATATAAAACAATAGAATTCAAAGAGGGTGTACTTTCTTTTTCACACTGCTGTATATACCCTTTCTTCAATTGGAGCCTAGCCCCATTGGTCTATCTGGCAATATGACGCATCGCTGAATCATGGTGCGTCATCCTCTGATATGGGTTGAACACCAGCTGCTTTTGTTGCTTGGCAGTTTTGCTGTTACTGAGACTGCCCATCTCAGTTCTTTTTTCTTAATTTTTTGTAATTTTTTCTTCTTTAAACCCCCCCTTCACCCCCTAGAAAATAACAAAAAAAAGGTAAAATACAAAATAAACAAAAAAATAAAACAAAAGATTTTTTCAAATTACATTTCATTTTATATAGCAATCATAAACATAATATTCTGTACTACTAGCTACATAGTACTACTAGATAATGTTAAAACAAGAAAAAATCCAGCGAGTTAAACCTGTGTTAAAACATTGATGATTGATGATGATTGATGATATTGATGATGATGAGCAAGTTGACCCCTCATTATTTTCACCCTCATTGTTATCTTGGGGAAATCATCTTATATATGAGTCTGAGATCAAATTCATAGAGCATTTAATTGGATTTGGGTAATATGTTCTCTCGCACTCTCTCTCTGCCTGTGCTGAGACAGAGATCTGTCTGTGTAAAGTGCTGCTGCTGATAAGCTGCTGTATCAACTCTATATGAACTCAAGTTCTATCTCAACGTAGTTATTAGTGCCTGCCACTACTGCCTTCCTAGCCTACCTGTACCTGCCTGATAGATGTGGTGTCTGTCTTGCTACCTGACAACCTATCTTTGCCTAGCCCTCCCCTAGTCATGAATTTAGAAGCAAGAAGCATAGCGAGCCAGTTCGCTAGTTACCCTCCTTCTGTTCCTATCACATTTTTCAGACAACACAGATTGACTGGTTATTTAAGGCTACAGTATATACTGTATTTGTGCTTGCTTATTCGATTGCAGGCCTTTTAGTTTTTGAGTCAAGATTATGTTTACAATTACTTTTCCGTATATATTTGCATATGAATGCTCCATATAGAAAGAGTATCATATAGAGTATCATAGAAAACCTAGATCCAATGAGGATGACAATATAGCTTTTGTCACACAGTACAATCAGATGGCACCATGTATTAGACATGTACTAAAGAAGTATTGGCCTATCCTTTTGAGAGATAACACTCTGGCACAGGTACTGACCCCCACTCCGAATATAATTTTCACTAAGGCTAACAATCTGAAATCTTTAGTAGCACCTAGCTGTCCACTGTCCAAGAAGAAGTCTCATTCGTCTAACGCAGTAAATGGCTTTTTCACATGCACTAGGTGCACTGCCTATATATGGCAAAGCAGGCACAATGTTTAAGTCGAATGTCACCTCAAAAATGTATTCAATAAAATCTTTCATTAATTGCCATTCAGCATATGTAATCTATTTGCTTACCTGTCCCTGTGGCCTACAGTATGTAGGACGCACTGGGAGGTCCTTCCAAAGAAGGATCTATGAACACGTGTATAATTTAAAAAAGGGTCTAACAACCCATAGCGTGTCTAATCATTTTTTAATCTGCCACAATTAAGACCCCAGGTGTCTTTGTTGTCAAGCAATTGAAACTGCTACTACCAGTTGGAGGGGGGGCGATAAAATCAACCAGATTAGCAGACGTGAAGCATTCTGGATCTATGAGCTTAGAACCCTCTCTCCAAACGGTCTGAACTTAAACTTTCTGACTAAATAGAAAAGGTCTTTTGTATATGAGCTATCTCTTTCTTTCTTTTTCTTTTTATCTATTAAGATTATTTTTATATATTTAGATTATTTAGATTAATCATTATTCTTGATCATTCACAGTTTGTATTTATGATTGTATTAATATTATTTATATGAGTATTTGTTACATTATGCTAAAATAATTTATTATAATTATTATTTTTATTGCAACCTAATCTCTTTTTATAATGTTAGGTGTTTGTAAGTTCTGTATTAGTCTACATGTTTGTCTAAGTCTTAGTTCGTTTTGTCAGAAGCTGAATTTTTAAACTTTATTGGAGTTAATATATGCCTGTCCAATCAGTGTCGAGTGAGGTACATATAACAGGACTTCACCCTCACTAAATCACCCCTGAGGAAGTGACGTCAAACACGTAGGGTCAAAGGTCACGGTGCCTTGGAGATAGCTGGCTGTGTGCAGCGTATTGGATCTACCCAGCAGGATACGACGTCATCACAAGAGAGTCTGTGTTCTACGGATGTGGCTGTGTCTGCCTTCCCCCTCCTCTGCAATCATTTTGGAGCCTTCAGAGGTCGGAAAGAGTACGTGTCATACATCAGCGACACCGCACATCTGAGAGCCCACGGAGAACCCTCTCAGTTCCTGACACCTGTCCCTGCTTGGTGATCCCACGCTCATTTGTTCCGGTCCTGCTGTAAGTAGGGTTTTGGGTTTTAACCCCTTGATGACCCGCTGCAGCAGGCTCCTTTGTTTTAATAAATAGTTATTTTATTTTCAGCTTTAGTGTTAAGTGTTATGTTCTCTGTGGTTTGTTCTCTGTTGTTTATTTGTTTTTAACTGATACAACTTACACTATGATTTTCTTTTTTGTCTTTGTCCTTATGCTACGGACCCCTTGACTGGAGATCTTCCCTTGTTGGACCATTTGGATCCTCCACCACCCCCCTTTTTTGGACTCTATCTGGGACTTATTGGACATTTCTATACGGGCGCTGGTTTGTATCGGTTCCAAGCAGGATAGCATGATCAACAGTATCAAAAGCCTGTGCAAAATCTAGGAATATTGCACCAGTGAGCTGTCCCTGTTCCATTTCACACTGGATTCCATTGTAAACTTTTAGCAGGGTAGTTACGGTGGAGTTTTTGTGCAAAAGCCAGATTGGAATTCGCTAGGGAAATTTGTCTTGGTATAGTAATCGCTTAATTGGGTGGACACATTTTTCCATGACTTTGGATAGTATTGGGAGAAGAGAGATTGGTCTGTAGTTTGAGACAGTGTTTTTGTCCCCACTTTTGAAGATTGGGATAACTCTGGCAGTTTTCCAGGTCTTAGGTTTATGGCCTGCAGACAGGATAGAATTGACGATGGAGGCAATTGGTTTGGCAATGGCTGGGGCACCACGTCTTAGGAACTTAGATTGTAATAAGTCAGGTCCACACTGGCTGCTTAGTTTTAATTTGAGGAGTGCTTGTGTAATCTCCTCTTCGGATACTTGGCCAAATTGAAAATTGTGGGCAGTATTGGGAGGGTGTGGCGCTATATGGGTAATCCCAGGATGAGATTCATGTTTGTGGTTTAGGTTGCGTTTCGCTAATAAGTTAGTAGCACACCCCACAAAGTAATCATTGAATGCATTTGCAATGTCAGTGGGGTTTGCCCGAGTAATATCCCCCATAGTGATATTACTTGGTTGCTGAGTGCTATAAGGTCGGTTGTAACCCATGGAAGGTGGGGCCCCCCGTACTCTTATTCTGCGTAATGGAGCATATGTATCACCGAGTTTTAAGAACTGGGATTGGAAATAGACAAGCGCAGAATCAGGGTCGGGAATTAAATCGATTCTATGCCAAGGGCAATTGGTAAGGTCAGCCAGAAACTGTTGTGGGTTAAAGTTTCTAAATGTTCTAGTGAGGAGAAATGTAGGGCTTGATTGGGGTGGTCTAATTTTCCTTACACAATACACTATTGCATGGTCACTGAAAATGTGAGGAAGGATGCCAGAGGATTGGAGTCTGCTGGTATTTGAGGAGATAATCCAGTCTAGCAAGGAATGGTTGTGCGATTTCGGGTTTGTCTGTGTGGGTTGGGAAATGAGTTTTGATAGGTTAAGTGACTTGATTTGTATCTGGACTTTGAGGTTTTAAGGGTCAAGCTAATTGAAGTTGAAATCCCCAAGAACTAGCAGCTCACTCTTCTCATTCAGAGAGGAAATGGAGCCAAGAAACTGAGTGATATCAGTCAGGGACAATAGAGGGGCTTTAAGGGGGCCGTAGATGCCAGCAACCAAGATGGGCTTTGAAAAAGGGAGGAAGATTCTGCCAACTTGGATTTCAAAAGAGGTTGGGCTTGGGGGGCAATTTAACAGTGTAAATTGTAATGTGTCTGCAATATAAAATAACACCCCTCCTCCTCTCTTTGACCTATCTCTCCTAGAAATGAAGTGTCCCTGAATGGCAATATTTGCATCGGGAGTTTTAGGGGTTAGCCATGTTTCTGTTGGGAGATTTCACTACAACATGGTGTTCTGTGGTCTATACCTGCTGGCTTAAAGTAGATCTGAGTCTCCTGCGGTGACAGAAACACAGGACAGGCTTCTGGGGTGGGATCTGATTCTTTCTTATGGTGTCAGTGCCTCCATCTCTAGTGGCCCCATGGATGTGGAGACAATCCCTGCAGGAGAACTCACTTCCACTCCTCCTGATAGATTGCAGTCTCAGGCAAGAGAATATATTTCAACAGGATCTCTTTATTTAGTGCACTGGCAGATGTTACAGCATACACAGCTCACTTCTCGCGGCTTCACCCTTAGGATGTATCCTGGACCTCCACTCCAGGCCAAGGGCACCGCAGCAGTCCATGCTCTTCCCTTACTCCCTGGTGGAGTAAAGGGTATAGTTTCCCCCTCCACTCCCCTAGGGGAAGAAGTACAAACTTGGCAGAGCCCTGCACAGTTGTTAGGGTAGACCAGCCTCTCTCAAGGAGGTAGAGGCACTGACTAAATTTAGCACTGCAGTTCCTTAAGTACAAGGGAAGTAGGTACCAGGTCTGGATCTAGTGATTGGACACATACAGGCCTAGTCCCACCACCTTCCCTGTCACTCAAGAATCTACTATGAGTGGGGAAAACCCATGACAACTCCTGGCAGGCCTGCTCTTACCAGGACTTACTGCCAGGGAGGGTAGACTTAGTAGCCAAGGAAACCAGCCAAATGCATGTGCCCTGTGCCTGTGAGGCTAGTCTTACATACCAGCACAGACAAAAGCAATTCCTGTCCCAGCCAAATAATGGTGTACTTCTTTGGTTATTTATTTTTATTCAAATAACAATATATTATGAATATATATATATTTTTTTTTTAAACATGTGAATGTCTAGCAAACAAGAGTCACCCCTGAATACAAATTGCAGTCGCAGACACTATTTTAGGGGGGAGTAGTATAGCAGTTTTGCTGTCGCACTTCCTTCCTCAGTCACCAACACCCCCCAGTCCCCCACTCCAAATTCATTTCCCAAGATATGTCCCAACAGCTAAATACAAAGGTCCAAAATAGGAAGAAATTAAATAATACTGACAACTAAATATATCATAAAATAAAATTAAATGGTGATAAAACCAATATGTAATAAAATATTTGAATACTGATGCCAGCAGCCACCCACACCAACTCAAACCCAACACCTTGGTTTAGACCCAAGACTGCACCCCTTATTTATGCTCCTCCCAAAGTGAATGTTAAAACTTATATTTGATTGATTTGTTTTGTTTGGATTTAATTTGATTGTAAATGTCCACACAATGGCCCCTAATACAATAGACATTCGCCCCTTCCCAGGGGGGATGTGGGGGGTAGGCGGGGGGAGGCTGGGGGCGGGGGGTTGTTGGGGGCGTCAGGAGCAAATACTTCACATGTGCAATGTTTATTTATTTATTTTAAAAGAGAGGCGAATGTGGCCGGTTAGAGGTTGGTAGGAAAATTGAATGTCTGTGAATAAGTTGCACATGTCTACTCAATATGCACCTACAGTAGTTCAATGAGAAAACACATTCTCAGAGTGCTCAGAGTTCCACACATAAAAATAAACAGTGACTATTACATGAATGTGCTGAAGGGAAGCATTCTACTTGCACGTGCTAGAGATACAAGTACTGTAGGTTTACAGCAGCTGGTGTATCCGAAGAGTTGACGTAATAGAATTATTAGAGAGACTAATGCTCAGTATATCCTTTAAATATATAAACAGTGTGTTACTACATACGTTTGATCTGTGCCAATTATAATAATACACTGATGAACAATTCTGATTTGGCATAGCACGTTTAATTAAAATTCATGGTTTCCTTTTGACTACTGTAACAGGGACTTATCACTGTTTGAGAATAACTGCCTCTAATCCAGCAGTGTACTGGTTAATTGCACACAGACAATCAACCAGACTCCACCTGGCTGATTATGACTCTTAGAAAAAGCCTGATGTGAGAAACAGGAGAGAAATTCCTTAGCTCACATTTGGGTTCACATACGGAGAATGGGGACTGCAGAGATTTCCTTAGCCCACAACTGTTCTGACCTGAGAAAAAGATGATGTCTAGGATGCACTCAAAAGGACTGTATGCTGACAGCAAGACGAGGGGACAAGACCTCTATATCTGGACACAGAGATTGCCAAAGCACACAAAGATGCTGACCCAGGAGAACAGAGAGGCCTTCCGCTACAGCTACAACAACAGATACACATAAGAGACTTTCTTGTTGGACTGTGTGTGTGTGTGTGTGTGTGTGTGTGTGTGTGTGTGTGTGTGTGTGTGTGTGTGTGTGTGTGTGTGTGTGTGTGTGTGTGTGTGTGTGTGTGTGTGTGTGTGTGTGTGTGTGTGTTTAGGGTGGTAACCAGCTTATCTACCCACCCAGTTAGAAAGGTCTGGAGTAAATGTTTAGTTGTTTTTCAAAGTGGAGTAGGCCTTTATTTTGTTTCTTTTTGTATGTTTTGCCTTGCTAAAGGAACAGGCGCAATAAAGCCAGGATTTAATTTCACCCTAATCGGTCTCCATTAAATGTACCTCTGCACACATCTCTTATACTAATCACACAGGAAATCTTATCTAACCAGCTTAACTTGAATTACAGTTCTTTGACACGTGATAAACACACCGATCCAACAGTTTCGAATTCAATTTTATGCAGTGCAAAGTAAACATTCATTAGTTTCTTTTTATATAAGTAAGTACTTGTAAATCGAATAACACTAATGTAAAAGTGTTGTGTAATCCCTTATCTTCCAAATAAACCTAGCACACATGATGTATTGTAAATCCGTCACAGGCAAAGATTTACAGAAGTGAACGAAATCAATTTACCATATACTATTACTATGAGATCTATGAACACAAATTTAAATGCAGCATACATATCTGTCTAGGTTTCATTAGAGAGAGATTATAACGAATAAATATGTTCAGAATCACAGTCTCCCACAGTCAATTGTAATTGACGCGCGCGCACGGTAGCGCAACAGTGTGCTCTATATTACAGGCCTATGGCTGTGCTTATAGTGCCGGCAACAGCGACGTGATGGCGATGGTGATGTCATGCTGCGGTCGCTGAAAAAATCTAATTGACTTGACTTCCAGTGATCTCGACCAAACCATCGCACCGTCACGTCGCTTCTACTATAAGCGCACGCGACGGCGGCAATAAATTTGTTTTGCTGCGACATCGCATCGCCGTCGCCATCACTATAAGCACAGCCTTAGGCGAAGGTCCCGCTGCTGCACGCACGCCTGACAGTCTGGCAGCGCATGCAGAGCTGAAAACCGTGATCTGCAGTCTGTAAGCAGTGATCGGAGTTGTGGGGGCAGGGCCTAAATGGGATGGGTGGGCGTGGCCATGGCGGGGGCAGGGCCATGACAACCCCAAAGCACAGCCCAGCAGCTCAAAGCACTACAGCAGCCCCACAGGCACAGCACCCAAAATGGCTCTCTCCCAGCAGGCAAAATTAAAGAAATTAAAGAAATGATCAATTTTATTGCTGATGGACAGTGTGTTCATCAAATCTATTTTATTTGTATACAGTAATAGTAAGAATTAATGAGAATAAAGGAATAATAAAAAATACAACTGATAATAATAAATAAATAAAGCAAGCAGCATGCAGGAAGCAGCAAAGAGCAAGCAAACCACAAGATGCATGGTTGGAGCACGAAAGAACTATTACTACACATACATTATTTCCCTCCTATTGGTTTGAACTTGCTAGGCTACCATTAGCCTACAGTTGCTGCACTCCCATTGGCTCAGGTGATCTCCCCTCTTGATTGGCTCACCATGTGACCACATCACCGCACAGGAACACAATCTTGTTGTACCCCCTGCTGGCTGATGCACCGCAGCGCCTCGTGAGCCTAAACAGAAGGAGACACCGGGGCCTGGAGCAACAGAGGTTAGTGACTGGTATGTGGCACACGCGTCGCTGTCACCGCCAGGGACCTGGCCTAAGATTCTACTGAGACTACAATAGGGCATGAGCCTAAAGACACACCCAGGTATAACCGAAGTTCTGTTAGATATAATTATTATACACAGTGGATGAGGTTTGAAAAAAGACATATGTCCATCGACGTCAACCAATTGTATGTTAATTTAGACGACAGATACTTATCCTTTTTATTCCAGTGAAAGATTATCTAATGATGTGTCATAGGGTGGGAAATAATTGCTTTCCTGACTCCTGGCTGTTTGTTGCCAACAACCAACACAATGAAACAAGTTGTATAGCTACAGTATCTGAGAATACCTGTGTAGAACATTGCCACACTTCTTTTTATCTATTGCAATGCCAAAAAATTAAAAAAGCAAAAACCTCATGTCTCTCACGCTAACTTTTAACCCATTCAAATAGTAATATGCAGATGAGAGATAAATAGCTAGTACATTATGCATAATTATTATAATGGGTACAATATTACCTAAATTGAATTAATAATCTGACCGAAATATGCAATGTTATTGTCAAGTATAACCTAGACAACAATAAGGTTATCAATGTGTATCAGTTTTGGAAGGGTGTTATTATAGACTCATTAGTTTGGCAGTGTAACAGGGACTTACCACTGTTTGAGAGAAACTGCCTCGAGCTGGTTAATTGCACACAGGCAATCAACCAGACTACACCTGGCCAAATTAGAGCTCTAAGTAAAGCCTCATGGTGGATACAGGAGAGAGATTTCTTAGCTCACATTTGGGCTGACAGAAGGTGAGCAGGGAAGCCTGCACACAGACACTGTCTTGAGCACAAAGGCTGTTCTGAGATCAAGATACCAGACACCCAGAGACCTATATTTCCTGGATACAGAAGACCGAGGAACCTACCAGAGACGGACATGGAGGGCTACCTGCTTATGGTACCTCCTGAGATTTTGGGGTGATAGGCTGGTAATGGGAATATCCCTCCAGTCCTGCAGATAGGGTCTGGGAAGTAAGTTACGGTATTCAAAAAGAATTTGAAGACCTGCGATAGCTAAAAGACCAAAAATGACGAGGAGCAGCGATGTGATATTCGCCTCTCTCAAAATGTCTTGCCCGTGGATCTGTAGCGATATGGGTGGATCTCACCAGCGGTCACAGGGTTTTAATCATTTTAATACAAGTCTCTGTGAGCATGGGGTCTCAGGAGCAGAACCGCGTTGATTTCAGGTCCGGGAACCACCTGCTTCCTGAGATACAGGCCCCGTTATGGGGTGCCGCAGTCACGTGACGCGAGACATTTAATTGCATAGGAGATACTGGCACTCTCGGGAGGCAGGGATCCCCGACCTCAAATCAATGCGGTTCTGCTCCGGACACCCCCTGCTCACGTACAATAGTAATAACATTTTTTATTAAAATAGCTTCATTACCTTAGTGGCTAGCCACTAAGGTAATTAAGAGGTTAAACTTCAATAGCCTGTTTATTGGGGGCAGAGGAGGTGGATGAAGGGGGCAGAAGCCCCAGGGTGGGTGGTTAGGCCTTCCAGGAAGGTTGCGGGAGGAGTTAACCACTCCAATACCATAGCGGTGGAAACGCTATGGTAATGAAGGGGTGTCACGGGAGAGACTCCTGTAGTGGGTAGGACCTCGGTGGCCGGAACAGTGGGAGCAGGCAAAGATTGTTGGGGTCAAGGGCTGAGGTCGGTGGCAAGCAGCAAGTCGGATCGTCGTGGGCATGCAAGGGTCGGTGGCAGGCAGCAAGCAGGATTGTCGTGGGCAACTCACAGAGCTTCGGCAACAGGAAAGCAGGAGCAGCATAGGGGAGCAGGAACTGGCCAGGGGAGCAGGGACAGGTCTGGGAACAGGGAGCAGGGACTGAGACCAGGGAGCAGGGACTGAGACCAGGGAGCAGGGAACAAACAGGCACAAGCCAGATACCAGCAAGGGCCTTTACTATGAACAGAAATCCAATACAGAACAGGACTGGTACATGAACAGATCAGGATCAGAGCCAGAAGCATGGGGCCCAAACAGGAAGCAGGAACTATAAGATCAGAGAACAGGAGCAACAAGAGTAGACAGACATACATACAGTACAAGCCCCAGAGCAGACAGAAAGCAGCAGCACACCTGGTGGACAAGGAAAGGAACTATGGCTTAGGAGCAGGATGTCTAGGTTATCCTGACAAGGGTTTAACCAGTCCCACTACCCCCTGGTAGGCCTAAACACTCACTCTTTGTGCTAATACCCCCTTCACCCAATCCCTCTACCCCCAAGAAACAAAAATAAACACAACAATTCTACTACCCACCTCCTCTACCCCAACAACCCCCCAACACATACAGTACAGTAATGGGCAAAATTACTATTATCCAGATATGGATAATAGCTAATTTGCCCATTCAAAATCAAACATTAGCCAGCATAAATAAAGTAAATAAAACTTCTACTTACCCCTGCCATCATGAAGGGCATCCTCATCAACATACTCCAGGTCCATGTCCTCCATTGGCAGCAAGAGTACAAGAAAAAATACAATCTAATGACCCCTAACCCCTTAATCAACTAGCGGTTAATAACCACTACAGTAATTAGGGGGTTAACCCACCCTCCCCCGCTACCCACCCGGGAGGCCTGACCACTCACCCCGGCACAAGTAACCCCATCATCAACCCATTGTGAACACTGTGTACCCACAGTGGTACATCATACCCATATAATATGGGCATGATAAGCCCCTATAGAAGTCAATGGCCAACCTATAAAAAAAATCTTCAAGCACAACAATACACAACAATTAAAGAACTTCACAAGCACCTATATACCACAACAATAAAAGAACTGAAAAGCTTACACTACACATCAATAAAATTATTCGAACACCAAAACCGGAAAATAATTAAAATGATGTTATACCAAAATACTAGAATACAATTAAATACACAACAAACCAACAAAACTATTTTAGAAATTAAACCTCTAACCAATCCTAAAATGTAAAAAAAAAAAAAAACAAGCCATCCAAATACCAAACAATTTAGTGAAAACAATAAAGAGAAATAGAAAAAATAACAATCAATTGTAAACAAGCATTTGCCAAATAATTCATTGCCTGTCACTGTATTTATCTGTAAGAGTAGCCAGAAGACCAAGCACTACTTCCCAAACAGGTGAACAAATTATCAAAAAAAGCATTCTGTTAACATTTAAAGTAATACTTAAAGCAATTTCAATGTTTGAAGTTATTTCATTGCTTTAAACAATTCTGTTTTGTTTTATACATTTTCTTTATGCTATTAGAATACCAGATTATCATTTTCCATTGTTGTTTGCTTTAACTGATGTTCCTTCCATTGATTCTGATGGGGAATGTATTCTGTTTGAATGCAGACATAACCCCTGACCTTTGATTTTGAATGATCTTTTGATTAGGACTTCAATATTCAGTCAGTTCAAAAGAGTTATAAAGTTTTACAAATAGAAATTTTACTTCAGTCATATAGCCTCCTTTCCTCAAGACATACACATGTGTTAAAATTGTTTAAATATTACAAATATAAACATTTTTCTTTTATATATATTTTTTATCTTATGAATTAGTAAGAGATTAGTATGTTATAATGCAATTTGATTAGTTTTCATGTCCTGTTTTCTCTTCTTTTTCATTTTTAATTATGGTTTTAAATGATCTTGGTTATAAATTTGTTTTGTTTTTTGATTTTAACCTTTTTTGAGATATTTTTTTATCTTTATTATGCATTATCTTTATCGTTTGTTAATAAAGCTTTCTTTGTTGCCGACGTCACCACTCCCCACACCATAAGGATAGATTTGTGTAGCATTGTTACATACTGAATGGCTTATGAGGCTCAGTTCTCCTAATACTTGACACTATGTGCTCTTTGTACATGGTGCAATAAAGTTTGGATTGTTTTGATGACGCGATAACATCATACGTTTCGCGCCATTTTCTATGAACCAGCAAGTGAAGGGGATTGGTGTCGCCGGCGCTCCAAGTAGGTATAAATGCTTTATTGATTCTGTATATCTTATTCACCTTGATAAGGAGCTAATGCTTGAAATGCGTACTGTAGGTGTGGGCATTATTGCCTGTGTATGCTGTTTGGATCTATGTTGACAATACATTAGTTTATTTTTTCTACATGGGAATGCTCTCCTTTTGCTTTTTTTGATCATTTGTTCACCTGTTTGGGAAGTAGTGCTTGGTCTTTTGGCTACTCTTGTTCCTGTTTCTAAAGACTTCAGCACACCTGTACCTGAGGATGTGGAGGATGTGGATTACCACCCAAGGATGCTGCTCTTCATTTGAATCCTTTTAAAGTATCTCTTTTACCTCTCATTATACTATATCGATATATATGTGTGTGTGTCAAAAAAACCGTAAAAAAAACCAAAACAATTAAATAGATTCAATATTTATCTTACCTTTAGAAGTCTTCACCCTCCAAATCCCTGCGTATCAGGAAGCTCTCAACCCGCGACGTTATCCACTGCAATCCGACTCCATACTCCTTGTAGATCAGCATCAGGTAAAAAGAATCTTCTATCTTCTTCTGTCATTCTTTTCTCCTGTACTTAAATCTTATTATCTTCTATCTTCTTTATTTGTAATCCAATGAACCCCCTGGTAAATCCAGCAACAGAAGTTGCCTCGTCGTCTTCTTGAGCTAAAATGAGACGGAACAGGCCTTATACAGTATAGGGCCTGTGACATCACATTTTACGGTTAGATAGTACAGCTCCAATATGATTGGACGCTGTATCATGTGACTGGCTTTTTTGTTTTAAAGGATGTGACGTCATCTCCAAGGGAGGTACGTCACATCCTTAAAACCACATGGCTCATATCACATGGTATTACAGTCAATGGGATTGAAGACACTCCCATTGGTTCCTGTACCATGTGATATGATCCATTTGTTAAAAAGATGTGCCATCATCCCTTAAAGTGATGTCACATCCTTTTAAACAAATGGAACATTTGACATAGTACAGGAACCAATGGGATTGTCTTCAGTCCCATTGGCTGTAATACCATGTGATATGAGCCATGTGGTTTTAAGGATGTGACGTACCTTCCTTGGAGATGAGATGCACATCCATATAAGGCCTGTTCAGTCTCATTTTAGCTCAAGAAGACGACAAGGCAACTTCCGTTGCTGTATTTACCATGAGATACATTGGATTACAAATAGAGAAGATAGAAGATTAAAGAAGAAATGTATGACAGAAGAAGATAGAAGAATTTTTTTAGCCTGATGATGATCTTAAAGGAGGATGGAGTTGGATTGCAGTGGATGACGTCACGGGTCGAGAGCTTCCTGATACACTGGAATTCGGAGGGTGAAGACTTCTAAAGGTAAGATAAATATTAAATGTATGTAATTGCCTTTTTGCAGTTTTTTTTATTGTATTATTTTATTTTTATGTTTTTCATTGCCCATTGACTGCTAATGTATTAATCTATGCCCTTTATGGTACAGATAAATACAGTGAGAGGCAATGTATTTTTTGACAAATGCTTGTTTACAATTGATTGTTATTTTTTCGATTTCTGTTTATTGTTTCCATTAAATTGTTTGGTATTTGGATGGCTTGCTTTTAGTACATTTTAGGATTGGTTTATTTCTTTAATAGTTTTGATGGTTAGGTGTTTACCAGTATTTAATTGTATTCTAGTATTTTGGTATATCATCATTTTTATTTTTTTCCGGTTGTGATGTTAGAGTAATTTTATTGATGTATAGTTGAGGCTTTTTAGATCTTTTATTGTTGTGATGTTTAGGTGCTTGTGTATTTCTTTAATTATTGTGTATTTTTTCGGCTAGATGATTTTTTCTATAGTTTGGCCATTAACTGCTATAGTGGCTTATCATGCCCATATTATATGAGAATGATTTACCACTGTGCCAATCAATAGATAGAGGGTATAGTGACCCTTGGGTGGGTGGTTAGGCCTCCCAGGTGGCTAGTGGGGAGGGTGGGTTAACAACTTAATTACTATAGCGGTTATTAACCGCTAACGTGATTAAGGGGTTAGGAGCCATTAGATTGTATTTTTTCTTGTACTCTTGATGCCAACGGAGCACATGGACCTGGAGTATGGTGATGAGGATGCCCTTCATCATACAGTAGCAGGGGTAAGTAAAAGTTTAATTTACTTAATTTATGCGTGCTAGCTAATGTTTGATTTTGAATGGGCAAATTAGTTATTATCCATATCTGGATAATAGTAATTTTGCCCATTACTGTGCTGTACTGTATGTGTTGTAGGGGGTTGTTCAGGGTAGAGGAAGTGGTAGTAGGTTGTTGTGTTTTTGAAGGTTTATTGTGGGTAGCGCGGATGTGTGAAGCTAGCATTTGGCCCTTGGTGGGTGTTTATACCTACCGGTTGGATAGCAGAAGGGTTCACCCCTTCATTAACTTAGCGGTATTAACTGCTAAGGTAATGAAGGGGTTAACTCGACCCGTAACCCCCCGCAAGGCCTAAATGCCCACCAACGGCCAAATACCACTTTCACCCACCCCCGCTATTCACAATAAACATGGGCATTGGTAGTTAACCCCTTCATTGCTTTAGTGGTTAGCCTCTAAGGTAATGAAGTTGCCTGTAAATGCATTTTTCATGCTTCTGATTCATGCTGGGGTCTCTGGTGCTGGTATTAATGTGTATCAGCTCCAGAGACCCCCGGCATCAATCTGATTTTTTTTTTCAAAGTCCCTCTCTCGCCACTACATCAGAAGCTTCTCACCAACTTCACGCCAACTTTTTCTGGCGAGAGGAATTTGGGAGAAACTCGCCATTCTAGTGTCTTGATAACCTAATTGAGGCTACTAGAATTGCTCGAGTTTCAAAACCTGCCGTTAAGGTGCTTATCACGGCTCACTTGGCGTTGTGTTTTGGATGACAGAAAAAAAATGTCGATTAATGCTTTCGCCGTCCACTTATCGAGGCTTTCTGAATCACTGTAGGCATTTTTGGCCGATAACAGCTATAAATCCTCGATAAGTGGGTTTTGAAGGCTACTAGAATCGGCCCCATAGTCATTTTGAGAATTTTGCTAGAGAGCGAGAGTTACCCTTCAATATATAATTATATAGATTTGTAAGAATCATTGATGCAAATGTCATAATAGAATCCCATGTATCATCAGGACCTGGACCCTTGGCAATTTTAAAGAATTTAATGGCCTTGGCCAACTCTTCCAGTGAGATAAATGTATTGAGGTCTTTTTTTTAGCTCATTCTGCGTAAACAGAGAGGGAGAAAAGTCAGAAAGAAAGCTTTGTATAACTCAGTTCGCCTCCATGCTCATGAATGATTTGTTTCCATCATAAAGCGAGGAGTAGAATGTGTGAAATTCAGATATTATTGAAATCAGATTCTGGCACCGTGTTCCATTCTTGAGTAACTTGTGTGAATGCAACTGAAATTTTGCTTATTTCTTAATCTGTTTGCTAACAAAGTTTCGAGTCTAGTGTCCTTTTCATAACATTTTTGCCCAGTCCACCGTCTCAGTCTGATTTGTTACACAAATATTTAATTTCGACAGGTCTTGGTCATTTTTGGAAGAATACTGTAGGGCGGCAGAAAGTATTTTTTACTACAGATGTAGCATGACTTACTGTCCCCATGACCCTGAGAAACTAAGTCTACATGTATGTATGTATGTATTTATATAGCGTCATTAATGTACATAGCGCTTCACAGCAGTAATACACACGACATTCATATAAATAACAAATAATACAAATAACACATAAACGAAAGCTATACCAAAATCCCCAGCATTTATTTGCATTTGATGAGGCAACCACAACAGAGCCACGAATGGGAAACATTGAGTTTAGCATCAGTCAGAGGTCTCTGCAGTAATGATAAGCGGTGCTAGAATGCAAGTGTGTGTCTTTAATCTAAATGTAATGTAACCCATCCCCTATTCCCATTCATTTCAAAAGATATGTTATGATATCACATTTATTTCAATGTAAGCCACCACTCATTCCCCTTAAATCTTCAGATGACTAAAATGTATTTTTAAAGTATCACATTGTTTTATTAGAGTGCATACAATGACAGTTCACAGATAAATTACAAAGACTGTGAAATAATACAATCTTCTTCAATTGTCTTACAAAAAATACAATATTCTTCAACCGACATCTCCAGGCTTTCTCTTGTGCAGTTTACCTGTAAAATAATGGTGAGAATGTTATTTATTAAAACCATGAAGAAATAGATGCATGAATTACACTGCGTGGAACGTGTACTACTGATAAACTTTATGGAACACATATTGTATGCGGGTGATTGAATTTCTGCTCATGCTCGTTTTTCACTTACACTTTTAATTGTTGCCGGTATAGTTTTCTATTAAATGCTATTTTTATGTTGGATTCGCACATTACGGTTTTATGAGCCTCCCATGACACAGCTGGTGAGATCTCATGAGAACAATTCAATGAAAAGTAAGTACTAAGTTTGTCTGTTAGAGTGGTCATCACCTCAGGGCAGGGTTGGCTTGATGGAAGTGCCATCAGTGCAACAGTGCCAGGTCCTGCACTTGCAGAGGCCTGCTCTCTCCCCCGATAGTCTACCTGTGGAGTGGGAGCAGCGGTGGGGATGGAGGGAGCTCACCCAGGTGGCGATAACTCTACCTCTTCTTACCCTCTCGAATACATCAAAGCAGGTGCTAAAGAAGCGTCCACTAGAATAATTTGGTGCATAAACGTTAGCAATGGTAATGTCGTTTACACGCAGCTAACCAATAAAAATTATTGGAGCCCCCCTTTTGTATTACTCTATAATTGAATGGGTCTACTGTGTGGGCTCACTCAAGATTCTTCCCGCCCCATCATGTGATGTAGGGTAACTAAGCAGAAGGGATAACCACTCCCTGTATCTCTTGTGACCAGTGATGTCACTATAAGGAGATAGAAATACAGTATATATAGCTCCAACCAATGTTCAAGAAACAGGTTTTTCAAAGTTCAAACTGGGGCATCACCGTGAGCCCTGTAAATAGGTTTGTGTGTATGTAGCTAAGTCCATTAAGAAGTGTCCTATCACCATTTGTTGTTTTCATTTAGGAAACGTTCCCTTTCAGTAAGTGCCAGTAGAATGGGTCCAAGGTTGTTTTCATTATTGAGAAGGAGGAATCTTTTAGTATGGAGTTCCTAGTGTTGGTAACTAATGAGTGTGTTTGGCCCAAACTGAAGGTCCCTAGTGCAATCCTGGTAAAAATAGGTATGGAAGAAGTATCCAGTACACAGTAGCGAGATATAAATCCCAGGAGCCAGACTGTATTCAATGGAGGTCCATTTAATATGGGGCATTACTGACTCTATGCAAAAGACTGTAAATTTAACCATTACTGCGGGTAAAAAGCTAAATACCTGCCTAGCGTAGGAGTGAGAACTGAGAGATAAAAAATAAATCCCCAGTGATATTTTGTAATGTTTTCTCAGAACATCTGTGGTCTCTTTCATTTCTCTTTTTGTGGCCAATGTAGTTGAGGAGATATCAGTATAGATTTGAAGGGTTATACTTGGAGGCCCCAAAAATCTCTTCTTTTGTGTTAAAAAAATGAAGCTGTGTGATGATGTCTCTTGGGTTCTCCTTGTTTTTAGGTTTCGCTCTGAGAGCCCTGTGGGCTATATCCATTTTAAAGTATTCTAGGTCTCTATCAGGTACAAGTTGCCTGTTTCTGGAACCCTTCTGACCCTTAAATTATTTCTGCGTGACCTATTATCAAGATCCTCTCATTTATTCTTCAGATCGGCAATCTGAATTTTAATTTCTTGCATCTCATCATCAGAATTATGCACGTCAATGAACTTCTCCATTTTAGTTTCAATAGCTTCAGTTCTGTCTCCTAGTGATAATAGCTTGAGATTCACGTCTCTTAGTGTTTTGTGCAGTTCCAGTTGGAACAAAAGTTTTATATTAGAGAATAGTTTGTCAATCTCTTTCATTCCCACAGAGGATTGACTCAGGGATGGTTTTCCGAGGCACGAGGTAATCCGACATCTTTGTCAGGGTTCTGCACCATCTACCGTCTTCTAAAAAAGTTGCTTAGGCAATTTATGTTTTATGCGTGACTAACATAACTTATGTCCTAGATATTTACCTGTTTAGGGGTCCCGTTTTCAGTTGACATACTAGGCAGCGTTACATTAACTGTCCCACAGAAAGGGTCTAACAAGTGTCTGCTTCCATAAATTCCATGCATGCACCCTTCCTAATTTGTTTTAATAGAAGTCGTGACCCATTATTCTGTACAAAGAAACCCTAAACATGCTACAATATACAATAAGTCCATAAACCTAAGGCAGCCGATAGCACAAACAGACACATGTCAGTGATGCCCGGGAAAGAACTGAAGCACCACTAGAGAGAATGGCATGAATTGCCACCTTGCATGTCTGCACTAATAGGAATCATCTAGCTGAATAACTTCTCTTTGTCATAATGTCAGCTGCAGTACAGTAGCTCTTTTTCAATGCTCCTCACGTGGCAGAGATAAAGTTACAATCTACTGTACATGTATTTCTACATTGTTACATTGTGATGGAAATTGATTTCATGTTTGCAGTAATCTACTTGGCACTTCTATGTATTATCCTCTCGGAAAATGATGGCTTAGACTGACATTGAGCTAATAAAAACATACTTAAAAGTTTTACATTGTTATTGTTAAAATGCATGCCAGTGGAATATACAATATAAGAACTGATCACATGGGTTCCAGTGAAAAAACTTTTTTCACTATAACTTATGTGATCAGTTCTTATATTGTATATTCCACCAGTGCAGCATATTATATTATTAGATTTTTTTTGTCAGATCTGCATTGTCACTGATTATACATTTACATCACAGTAAGGCAGTTCAGATAGTAAAGGGTTGTCTCAGGTTATTTTAAATTCCATGTTGTGTCTTTGTTTTTGTGAAGTTGCTTCAATAAATGTTTTTTTTCCGGATATGCTAGAGTGCTTATTTTGGGCTTCTGTTTGCTTTTATATATATATATATATATATATATATATATATATCAACTGTAAATATTACTGTATGTTCATTTGCATGTCTTAGACAGGTCTGCAACTCTGTCTTTCCCCATTGTCACCCAGCATACAGCACTTCCACTGCAGCAAGGGATTCTGGGAAATGACATGCAAATGAGCACTCAGTGCCACCTTTTGTCTCAAGCTCGTATTACACAAGCCAATCCTCAAGCCAATGCATGCTGTTTTAAACACAGCTTTTAAACAGAGGCTGGAATGAGATGCAAAGCCATTAGACCTACTCACATACATGTTTCAACCTTGATGGGTATCATCAGTGTGAGGCTGGTCTTAATGGCTAGCAGGTTTGAGACTAGACTAGGTAATCACCACTGTCATTAAGGTTATGGTGGGTAAAAAAAGTGACAAAAACCCTCCACAGTAAAGCATAAAGCAACTGTAAATATTACTGTATGTTCATTTGCATGTCTTAGACAGGTCTGCTGTCTTTCCCCATTGTCACCCAGCATACAGCACTTCCACTGCAGCAAGGGATTCTGGGAAATGACATGCAAATGAGCACTCAGTGCCACCTTTTGTCTCAAGCTCGTATTACACAAGCCAATCCTCAAGCCAATGCATGCATGCACTGGCTTGAGGATTGGCTTGTGTAATACGTGCTTGAGACAAAAGGTGGCACTGAGTGCTCATTTGCATGTCATTTCCCAGAATCCCTTGCTGCAGTGGAAGTGCTGTATGCTGGGTGACAATGGGGAAAGACAGGGTTGCAGACCTGTCTAAGACATGCAAATGAACATACAGTAATATTTACAGTTGCTTTATGCTTTACTGTGGAGGGTTTTTGTCACTTTTTTTACCTACCATAACCTTAATGACAGTGGTGATTATATATATATATATATATATATATATATATATATATATATATATATATATATATATATATATATATATATATATATATAATCACTTGTGAGCACATTCACATATCTTAGACAGGTCTGCAACCCTGCCTTTCACCATTATCACCTAGCATACAGTGCTTCCACTGCAGCAAGGGATTCGGGGAAATGACATGCAAATGAGCAAACAATGTGTCACCTTTTGCCTAAAATCCTTTTAACATGGAACCCTTATAAGAAAATGCTCTGTTGTTCACACAGCTTTTAAGCACAGCATGGGATTAGATGCAAAGCCAGTCAAACCACTCACAGGCAGCTGTTTCAACCTTGATGGGTCTCATCTTACCATACACCCCAAAACTGAACCAATCTACCAGAGTCTCTCACAGCCACCAACAGTATACGTTCTTTCAAAACTAAAGCTGTTTTACATTTTAATCTAGTCTGTAACTGTTACATACGCCAATAATATATATTATCTCTAACTATGCATTCTATGTCTTGTATATAATATATACCTTGTTCACTTACAGTATGTTATTGTATTTGTAACCATGTATTGTCTGTCATCTTAACTCTATGCCCAAGACATACTTGAAAACGAGAGGTAACGCTCAATTTATTATTTCCTGGTAAAACATTTAATAAATGAAAAATATATATCCTTTCTGGCAATGGAGGACATGGACCTGCATTATGCTGATGAGGATGCTCATCATGATGGCAGGGGTAAGTAGAAGGTTTATTTACTTTATTGATGCTGGCTGGCTAATGTATGATTTAATAATGAGCACACAAGCTAGTATTATCCATACCTGGATAATAGTTATTTTGACCATTACTGTACTGTATGTGTTGGGGGGGGGGGGAGATTGGAGGGGGGTGTATTTATTTAAATGTTATCAAAAAAAATTTTGACACAGGATTGGTACCGCAGGCCAGCAGGTAACCACCCGAGGGCCCACAGACGTATGTGGGGACATACTGAGGACCCCCAGACACCCGCGGGGACCACCCCATATATAAATGTATATAGAGCATTATATTTTCTTTTTGTTTACATTCTAATATATAAATGTAAACAGTGTTCAAAAATAGTAATAATAATAGTAAAATTCGCTGCTCAACCCTCTTAGGAGAAGATCCAGTTCCTCCTCTCTTGACTGTTTGGAAGAAGCTTGTGGGGAGCGCAGAATGTCACCATATAAAGGGAAGGAAATAAATAATAGTGTAATATGTCCAAACACCTGTATCAATGTATATGGGGATCGAGATTAAGAACTCACATTCTCCCAGTTAAAATACAGCATTGGAAGACAATCTGAGGACTCTGTAGTTTGCAGGGGGGTCTTGCTTAGGATACTCTCCCTGGTGTCAGTGGAACAAACCATTAGCACTGAGATCGGACTCCTGACGAAGCTGGCACGCCAGCGAAACGCGTAGAGTGAACTAGCAGCAACTCAGAGTGTGCCCCCCATGCCCCAGAACCCGTGTGGACCCATTTCAAGATCGATTGCGAAACCGGAAGTGACGCGACGGGCCGGACCGGAAGTGACGCGACGCGATCCCGGGAGTGGGGTAGATGGTGTATAATGCTGCTGCGCTTTGATTGTTATGTGTCTATGCACATGGTGCTAATGGTTTGTTCCACTGATACCAGGGAGAGTATCCTAAGCAAGACCCCCCTGCAAACTACAGAGTCTTCAGATTGTCTTCCAATGCTGTATTTTAACTGGGAGAATGTGAGTTCTTAATCTCGATCCCCATATACATTGATACAGGTGTTTGGACATATTACACTATTATTTATTTCCTTCCCTTTATATGGTGACATTCTGCGCTCCCCACAAGCTTCTTCCAAACCCGTGGAGACCACCTGTGGACACCCGTACAGCTGCTGCCTCTGGTATCAATAATTTATTTATTTATAAAATGTTTTACCAGGAAGTAATACATTGAGTTACCTCTCGTTTTCAAGTATGTCCTGGGAATAGAGTTAAGATGACAAATAATACACGGTTACAAATACATAGATACATACTGTATGTGAACAGGGTATACATTATATACAAGACATTGCATGCACAGTTAGAGATAATATATATTATAGGCGTCTGTAACAGTTACAGACCAGATTCAAATTTGCGACATCTATAGTTTTGAAAAAACTTATACTGGGGGTGGCTGTGAGAGTCTCTTTTAGATTGTTCCAGTTTTGGGGTGCACGGTAAGAGGAGGAGCGTCCGGATACATTGCTGAACCATGGGACCATGAAAAGTCTTTTGGAGTCAGATCTCAGATATTAAGTGCGGCATGTGGTAGGGGTGAGGAGCTTGTTCAGATAGACGGGTAGCTTGCCCAGAAAGTATTTGAAGGCAAGACAGGAAAGATGAACTTTATGCCTAGACTCAAGTGATGACCAATTCAGTTCTTTGAGCATTTCGCAGTGATGTGTGTTGTAGTTGCATTGGAGAACAAAGCGGCATATTGAATTGTAGAGGGTATCAAGTTTGCTAAGGTGGGTTTGGGGTGCCGAGCCGTATACTATGTCACAATAGTCGATAATTGGCATTAGCATCTGCAGTGCAACATGCTTTCTGACCAGAAGACTTAAGGAGAATTTGTTCCTGTAAAGTACACCAAGTTTGGCATAGGTTTGGGATGTCAGGGTATCAATGTGCATCCCAAATGTTAAATGGGAGTCAAACCATCTGCCCAAGTATGTAAAACTAGTAACAGGAGTTAGGGTGGTATTAGCGTTGGTTCTGGTCTGGAGCTCAGTCATTGGAAGATTTAAAAATGTAGGCTGGGTCCCAAATACCATTGTTACAGTCTTGTCAGTGTTTAAAAACAGTTTGCTTTGGGAAATCCAATTTTCAAGTCTCAAAAAGTCAGATTGAAATATGTGTTCAAGGTTGGAGAGGCTATGGCTGTATGCATATAGGAATGTGTCATCTGCATACATGTGTATTGAGGCTTCCTTACAAGCTGTAGGAAGATCATCGATGAACACTGAGAAGTGTTGGGGCCCAATAACACAGCCTTGCGGGACACCACAGGTGATATCCAAGGGTTTGGAGTTAGAGCCTGAGATAGATACATTTTGTGATCTACCTGATAGATAGGAATGAAACCAGTTTAAAGCATGCTTCCCTATTCCAGGAGCACTGGAGTTTGTTAAGCAAGATAACATGATCAACAGTATCAAAAACCTTTGCAAAATCTAGGAATATTGCATAAGTGAGTTGTCCCAGTTCCATTCAACGCTGGATTTCATTGCAAACTATTAGCAGGGTAGTTACCGTGGAGTGTTTGTGGCGAAAGCCAGATTGGTATTGGTTAGGAAAAGTTGTCTTGGTATAGTAATCGCTTAATTGGGAGCAAACACATGTGTGTGTGGGAGAATGTGTATGTGTGTATGGGAGTATGTGTATGACACCAGAGATACCCCCCCAATCAGTCACCCCCGGCATCCCGAAGGCATCCGTGACGCGTTGGGTACTGGGGATCACACACGCTGTATGTGTGGGGGATCAGGGGAAGCAGAGGCAGAGCAGCCAGGGGGTCGCGCGTCATGGACCGGAGGAAGGGAAAATGTGGCTGGCGCGCGGCCAAGTTCGGCCCCAGCCGAAAAAAGCCCCGGAAAATTACGGGTAAATGTGAGAATTAAGCTGGCCTCAGCAGTAGCAGCTCACTCTTCTCATTCAGAGAGGAAATGGAGCCAAGAAACTGGGTGATATCAGTCAGGGACTGTAGAGTGGCTTTATGGGCGGTAGATTCTAGCAACCAAGACGGGCTTAGAAAAGGGGAGGCACATTTTGCCAACTAAGATTTCAAAAGAAGGTGGGCTTAGGGGGCAATTTAACAGTGTAAATTTTAAGGTGTCTGCAATATAAAATAACACCCCTCCTCCTCTCTTTCCTAGAAACGGAGTATCCCTGAATGGTGTTTGCATTGAGGGTTTTAGGGGTTGGCCATGTTTCTAGGTTTATGCATAAGGCACCGTGCCCTTAGTTCATCCACTTTGGGCAGCAGGCTCCGGATATTTATATGAGCGACAGATAGACCTTTTTGGAATTTGAAGGAGGTGTTCTCATGGGTATGGGACAGAGTTGAAAAGGGAGGGCTTAGGTTAAGGTCAATATCACCTGCAAAAGATAGTAATAGTATGCAAGTTGTTAATTTTTGATGTTTGCCATTAGAGTGAGCGGTGGTTGGTGTGTTAGATAGTAGATAGTACAAGGCTTTTGTGTAATTCAGGGTGTGTGGTGATGTTGGGTGTGGGCCAGGAGGGAGGGGGTTGTAATGGATAGAGAGTAACATTTCCACGAGGCCACAAGAAAGAACAAAGTTGAGATACATAGCAGGTTCATTATCACAGAGGTAGGTAATGTTGATGAAGCTGTTGTGAGCCAACTGAGTGTGTGCAGAGGTGTGCCTTTTCCTTGCCAAATTTGTTTGCTGCATTGCAATGCTAGGGCCTATTCAGGGTATAGAGGTTTGAGGGGGGGGGGCAGTTGTGTGCAGTCAGTGTTGGCAGAGGCTGCAGTAAAATAAGGTATAAAGGGGGGAGTTAAATTTGCAGGATAACAAGCATGGGATCATAGTGTGGTCAGATAAGCTCACCGTTTGTTGCCTTGTGTAGAAGAGTTTGCAGTAGACCCAGTCACCTCTAGTTAAACTATAGTCTAACTATATATTCTAACTTAAAGATGATCATTTTAAGATGCATCATTTAGATGCAAATGCTAAGCCCTGCTAATGCCTCCCTTAAACTGGTATTACATTTATACATCTAAGCAGTAACATGACAGCACTCCTCCCCCCCCCACCATAAATCTGCCTGTTACAAGTTGGACGCTTAGCAGCACACAATTAACAAAACAACTTTTGCTATTCAAAACATACCCAAGAACAATAAAAAAGGCTGGGTGGGGTATTTCTTTTAAAACAGGGGGTTGCAGATAAATCAGTGGGTTAAAACATACCAGAGTTCAATAATAAAGGCAGGGGGGTAGAGGAGTTGGATATTAGTGTTGTTATGTTTTGAATGTTTATTGTGGGAAGCAGCTGTTTTAATATATATTTTATTACTAGTGTATTGTAGCAGGGGGTCTCCGGAGTAGGACTGTGTTGATTTCAGGTCCTGGTACCCCCTGCTTCTCGAGATACAGGCCCCGTTATGGTCTGCCGGTATCTCCTATGCATTTAAATGTCCTGCGTCATGTGACCGTGGGAATCCAAAGCATAGGAGATACCGGCACCCCATAACGGGGCCTGTATCTCAGGAAGAAGGTGATCCTCGGACCTGAAATCAACACGGTTTTGGTTCGGAGACCCCCTGCTCATCTACAGTACACTAATAATAAAATGTATATTAATAAACATAAATTTCGGGCGAGATTTGCGCTCTCTCTGAGCAGCTCTCTCTGCAACTGAAAGAATTCGCCGGGTAAGGCCTTTACAGAGAGGCGATCATCACGCCGCTGGCTACTCGCCCATTTTGTGAGTTTTGCTATCACAGGTAATCGAGGCTTTCTGAATACCGTGATAGCAACGCTCACAAAAACGATGATTTAAATGGTCCGGCGATTTTTTTTATATGAACGCTTAGTGCATAGGCCCCTTAAAATTAGTAATAGTGATATCAAACACAGCAGGAGAGTTAGACAAAGGGGGACTTGCCTTTAATTCTAGGGCTTTAGAACTACAGTAGCAAGGATTACAGCAGGTACTGCAGAAAAAGGTGAACTTGACTTTAAACAGGAACCTTAGAATCAGTAAAAGGGAAATCAAACACTGCAGGGTAACCAGTAACAAAGGAAATTAACTTTGAAAAAGGAGCCATGGAAAATTTGTTTCTTGTCTCATGGAAGGCAATGTTAGCTTGGGGGCCCCAAGAAAAAGAAAGGGGCACCCAAAGGGGGTAGGAGCAGAACTTAAGGCGCTAAACGAATCACAGAGGGTCACCAGCTTCCGTTCCAATGTACCTAGGTGGTTGGAATGAGTAACACCTCATGAGTTGGTCCTGGAGGGACAACCCCCCCCCCCCCCCACCTCAGCAGAGTCCATGTTTGACCCCAACATTATATAATGTTGCTCATGTCCGACAGGAAGCGGACCCATAGAGCTAAGGTAGCGGTTTATGATAACCGACCAGAGCCAGGGGACAGAGTCCTGTTAGAGAAATCATAGTTGGGGTGCAGGCTAAGGTTGATGCAGGCAAGAATGGTTGGGTCCGGTTCCAGGGGTTGGCAACAGGGAATCCTCATGCAACAGTAACATGTAACACGGCTGGAATGCAGCAAAATAGGAATCTGGAACAAGACTCTGGGCACAGGGCATAGGACTTGGGGCATGGGACTCGGGGCATGGGACTCGGGTCATGGGACTCCGGGCATGGGACTCTGGACATGGGACTCTGGGCATGGGACTCAGGGCATCAGGAAAAATAGAATACTATGCTCAGGCAGAAGCTGAAAGTAGCTAGTATTTAAGACCCTGGAGCAGGTGCAGCCAATTACCAACTCCATGTTTGCCAGGAACCAAGATGGACACAACAGCCAAGTAAAGGCATGTTCCAGAAAAAAAAACAGGAACCCTTACAAAGTGAAAACAGTTGAGCAACAAACAGACCCAATGGAATAGATACAGGGGGTGTTGTTGACCTTTGAAGTGGTCTCTCTCATGATGTTAACCCTGTCCACACTGGCTTATTTGAATGGAGTAATAAAGGTGCTGATGACATCCAGGCCTTTGAAGTTGTCTGTCTTTTCCCCATGATGTCAACATCATGATAATATTTATTAGTTATATTAAACAAAATATTGTATGCTTTTTAGAGAGGGACATAGTCCCTTAAAATGTCAGATCAGCTCATATGAATAACAATTAAGGTGTAACAGAGATGATATTTAGGCCCAAAAACACAGAGAGGGACAGAGAGAGAGAGAGAGAGAGAGAGGGACAGAGAGAGAGAGAGACAGAGAGAGGGAAAGAGAGATAGAGGGGGACACAGAGAGAGGGACCCAGAGAGAGATATGGACAGAGAGAGAGAGGGACAGAGAGAGAGTGGGACAGAGAGAACAGAGAGAGAGAGAGGGGGACAGAGAGAGAGAGAGGGGGAAAGAGAGAGAGACTGACAGAGAGAGAGACTGACAGAGAGAGAGACTGACAGAGAGAGAGAGGGACAGAGAGAGAGAAGGACACAGAGAGGGACAGAGAGGGGGACAGAGAGAGAGAGAGAGTGCCCGCAGAAGGAGTGGCTACCAACCCAGCCAAGGTCGAAGACGTATTAAACTGGCCCAGACCAGAAAACGTAATGGAACTTCGATCCTTTCTGAGATTTTGTGGATACTACCGCAGATTCGTGGAGGGGTACTCCAGCAAGGCCAAAGTTCTCAACAACCTATTGAAGATATATCCGGAAGACTCTTGGCAAAAAACAGCAACCCCGCGAACGCCATTCGGGGATAAGTGGAATTCCGCCTGTGAGAAGTGTGACAAACGCCCCTCTTTTGTAGTGCTGACGTCTGTCTGGGTTCTTCCCGACACAGTCTTCTAGGGTTAATTATACAACAAACAGGATCATGCAAAGTATTCTGCTGCTTAACTCAGGCTTCTGCCTGCTTTATTTTCATCCAAGTAAGGTATTGCAGCTTTAACATGTGTAGGTTAGAGGTACTCAGATACTTTCAATCAGCAGTTCACTTATTTCAGTGTTACAGTATTTCCCACACTGTTATTTTTAAGAAATAAAACCAAAATCATATAAACAAAATCCTATCCCTTTCAGGGATCTAACTACACATCAGAATCAGTCTCTCTAACAGCTGCTGGCCAACTAACCTGGTTCCCCAGCTTAAAACAATGCTCACTCATTTAGGGTCACTAGATACAGCACAGTCTTTTAGGAACAGCAATAACCATTTGTTTTGTCTTATCTGTTCGTGGTGGGAACTCGGTCCCAAGTGTCCAGGCAAATCCTCTGGTACTGTGATACTTGGAGGGGCCGTCCACCCCGAACTGGATTCCGGGGAGCAGCGATACCCCCAGCCTCCAGGCTCTAAGGAGAGAGAGTGAAATGCAAAACCTCTCTGCTCTAAATACCTATGCATGTGATTAGAAGAGCAGGTGAGGGAGAACTAGAGCCATTGTAATCTGTGGTCTGGATTTTCCATCCAGCTGCCTGAGTTAATGGGAAGCTGTGGAACAGATCATTTTTAACTATTCCTGCACTTTCTGACCTAAAATGGGGCAGAAAGCTGCCTAACATCTTTGGACTATGTCACAGAAGGCTTTCACGGAGCTTAAGAAGAGTCTCACTGAAGCTTCTATCTTGGCCTATGTGGACCTGGAGCAATCATACATGCTGCACGTGGACGCCAGCTTCAACGGGTTGGGAGCAGTATTACACTAGAAATACCGCGCAGGCCTTCGGCCTGTAGCCTATGTGAGCTGACATCTGACGCCGAGTGAACAGAACTACCCAGTTCATCAATTAGAATTCCTAGCAGTCAAGTGGGCGGTGGTAGACAAATATACGTGTGCTGCTGTACCTGTATGCTCACAGAAGGCCTATGCCTCAGCTTCTGGCAGCCTGGGGTGAGCTCTATCTCTTTGCGTGCAGCACCTCCACCTATGAGGGATCCCAGCATTGGTGGGATAACCCCTCACAGGACCAATACAACATTAGTAAGCAATAACACCACACAATGTATATAACTGACCTTTACTGTACACAATATATATATATATATATATATATATATATATATATATATATATATTATGTAGCCATGTATAAGATTGGTGTACATATCTCCTTCATACTGGCAGTAATCCTGTTAAGTATGCAGGGATGCCAGTAACCATCATGGAGGTTTGCCCTCAAACCCTGGTGAAGAGTCATATGTAGCAAAGGAAGTGACAACATGCTTTGTGTCCACTGTTAGTGACACAGAGGTGGGTAATTTCTAGAGCCTATATAAGACACAGCACTGCCTAAAGTTAGTGAGTCTTCAGTGTTCAGCCTAAGTCTGTAGCAGAGCAAATCTGCCTGTCAGAGAGAGAGTAGGACTCAGAGACACTTCCTCAGACGCCTGTCATGGTGATATCCCCAATAATACCCAGCAGGAGACTCAGGAGTCCTGCAAGCCAGCAGGTGCACCACACACCATACATACATGTAATGGGGCCAGTAGACCACAGGGGCCAATATGAGATTGGGTGGGGGGCCAAACACTGTTACAATTATATATATATATATATATATAATCACACACTACTATGCAACAACAATATACTGCAGTGATCCCGAACACTGAGTTATTCCCCAAAAGTGCTGAGGGTGCCGTGGCACCAATATCCAGAGTACCTGCCATTGGGTACCTGCCTGGGTACTCCAGTACCCAGGTATAGTTTACAGATGTGTGTGGAAGCAGTTCCCACACAGCAAGGCCTCCAACAATCCCCTCAGGGAGTGGTCCGCGTCCCGAGCTCCACATGTTGTGTGAGCTCCAGCAGGAGTGTCTCACACAATGTTCTTGCAACCTGCAAGCTGGTCCCAGGTCGCAGACCGGTACAGCAGTGCTCTCACTGATATAAGGGGAAGGGTCCCTATCTGGGGCCTTCCCTACAATATTTAGCTGATAGTGGCTCAGGGCCTAGCTGAGGGCCTATGGGGCAAAGTCTGGCCTAATCCAGGAAGCCACTGCTCCCTGGACACTACCGTTCAGTTTGCTGCCTCTGTCAGCTCAGGTTCGCGTGTTTTCCCCTCACGGAGGATATCCTGCTCCTGTTAGGCTGCTTCCTGTCACGTGATCCATTCCCCCTGAGGATTCTGGGACTCGTAATCCCACTGCAGTCTATGTGGAGCCAATCTAAAATGGCCGCTGTGCTGGCCACACTGCACATGAACATTCCCCCTCTTCAAGATGGCCGCCACTATCAACTCCCTGATTGCGTGGAACTCTGCTGTTCAGCCTAGCGGCCGGCAGCTACCCCTCACAAGAGGTAAGGAGGGGGACTCTGCTACATATATATAACTGAAAAAATAGCAGCAGAAGATAACCCACTCAGAATTTGCAACCATCTTGCAATATGTCCTACCTGCAAACTCCTATCTCAGTATGTCTCTCCCTGACTCCCCCAGCACTGACACACGCTGACTAAAATTTCCACTTAATATAGTGCGTTTGATGCGTGATCTCGCAACGTTATGGTTAGTCCACTTCAAACAAAAACCAAGTGAATTCCACGCGGTTTGTCAGGTTAAATAGACACGATGTGAACAATTCAATTTGTAATACAGAATACGTCTAGTAGTCAAATTGTATTCCGCGACTTACCATATGAAGCGGTCGGTTTGACAGAGACAAACTCACAGCTCCAAGAATATCCCCCACAAGGAGAAAGGTAGATTGGCAGGGGAAGTAGATTGGTAGTAATGAGAACAAGATAGTACTACAGTATAGTGTGGAAAGTGGAGGTCAGGACAAGAGGGAGTGTCTTTGTGGTTATGGTACTATGATTCACGGGAGCTTTTTGACAACATGTTTATAGTACAATAAAAATCAGAGGCCTGAAATACACATTATGCGGGATCTGTCATCCCGAGGGGTTATAAATGTACTATATCAGTGTGGGATGATGAAATAGCAATTATAGGAATATATTATGAGTGGAAAATTAAAGCTTTTAAGTCCTAGGGCAATCCCATGTCTTTTAAAAGCTACTGTACAGCAGGTTACATTGGGGGAAAATGTGCAATTATTACTAATATTATTATATACTCCTACATTTTACTAGATCTAAAAATTGGAGGGGCTGACTAAGAGCATACAGAAAGTAATACATATATACAGGCATACCCCGGTTTAAGGACACACTTTAAGTCCACTCGCGAGTAAGGACATATCGCCCAATAGGCAAACTGCAGCTCACGCATGCGCCTGTCAGCATGTCCTGAACAGCAATACCAGCTCCCTACCTGTACCGAAGCTGTGCACAAGCGGGGAGACTATAGAACCTGTTACAAATGCGTTGTTTACATCAGTTATGCACATATATGATGATTGCAGAACAGTACATGCATCGATAAGTGGAAAAAGGTAGTGCTTCACTTTAAGTACATTTTCGCTTTACATACATGCTCTGGTCCCATTGTGTACGTTAATGCGGGGTATGCCTGCACTGTATATTTATTCATTAGATTTCTCCTCCTCCTGCTAGGAGTGGCCCTGCAGTGATGCTGTGTGAGGTCTGGTTTATGGAATGCAGGCGAGAGTCCACGTGGGAATGTAATGGTAGGTTAAAGGAATTTCAAAACGTGATGTTTACATTTACAAGTCAAGAAATCTTGTGTGGATTCAGTCACTGAAGAGTGTGCCTGTCATTCTTAATAACCGGTGTCTTGGAAGGAATCATAATTTTTCAGTGTTCTAGTCTGTAAATTATACATGAGAAATGAGAAGAAGAATTCTTACTCTATGACGGAGCAATAAACGGCACAGTCCAGGAGACAGCCCATACATTAAGTGTATTGAGAATGTTCCCCAAGCACATGTTTTATTTCATAAACAAAGCCTCAAAGTACTTTCATTCGGATTATTAGAATAAATGTAATGAACTGTACATGTAATTAGAGACGTGCAAACTTTGCACCTAATCATTATTGCTTTTTGCACTGAGGGAACACAGTTTCAGGGAGAGATGGAAGTTTTGGTCACATACTGTATATACACAGTATGTACACCAGGGATGGAAATTTCACAGTCATGTGCACCTAAACGTTTGTCCCTGGCACCTGCGTTTTCAAAAGGGGCCATGGCGGCACAAAATACATACATACATATACATACATACACACCAACATGGGTTAACAAAACACAGAACCCCAGTAAGCTCTTTTTGGGAACCCCTGAGCCCCCACAAAATATATATATATATGTATGTGTCAAAATGGAGTGCTATTGAGCGTGGCATATGTATACAACAGACGACAGAGAAGCCCAATGCTACATCCAACATGACAGAAATACACAGTAAAATACTTATATATTCACTTCAAGAGAATATATAAGTATTTTACTGTATACACACCAACATGTAACCCCTCTTTGCCCGGCCCTAAAGATTGTGGAATTCAAGAGCGGTGAAATAGATTGGTGCAGGTGTTGGTGCTACGAGTCTCATATCTTTTCTCAGGGTGCTGGCGTCCAGGCTGCCTCGTGTTTTAAGCAGGTGGTAATAAGGGCGCCCGGAACATTATGAAACACACAAGATTCTTTATTTGGACAGACTTGCATACAATCTTCTTCCCTGGGTGATACAGTAGATAGCGTCCCAGGGAGGCACACATGGCTTGTCGCCTTTCATCACTATAAGGCCTCGTCCAGGGTGGAAACAGGCGCGCTGACGCTCCAGGTCTGCGCCATACACACACACACACACATACATACATACACATGCAACACATACTATAGGGATACATACATACCCACTTACCATTACCAGCAGCACACTGCAGGCAGGCTGGGAGAGAAGAGGAGCTACTGGGCTCTTCAGCGCCACATACTGGTTTGAATTCGCAGTACAGCACAACCCTTTTCTCTCCTGCACTGGCCCAAATCTTTCAAATCTGACACACCAGGGAGGCAATCTCATCCTTTCCCTCCTGGCCAGTCCACCCCTGAATTCATGCATCCATTCTTGTTATTTTATCATTAATAATAATAATAATTAAAAGATACAGCATTAAATGGAGTATACTCAAGTTCTAGTTAGTTGTGCAAGCCTTTTATTTGACATGGACATACATATCTTAGGTGTTTTTCACTTACAGTATATGTAACATTCTTGCCCGCTTTTCAATAAAGCCCTTCATTAAAACAAATATATTTTGAGAAATGAAAAAATATATTAATTCATCTTCTATTGCAAGTTCACTGTGCCGATGCACTGCTTTGGCAGTGAAAGGGTTAACACATCATCAGCCATAGCATGCAGGACATCCCTCCCTTGGTGCAGGTTTTAATGACTGCAGCCTCCTGACCACTACCCATAGCCACAAATTAGCATTCATTTTTTATTTATTGCAGGCAAAATGTTTACTTTATTGGGAGGGGGTGGGGGGAGACTCACCACACATCACCACCTCCTTTGTTATTTGGCAAGTTTCAGCCACAGCAGGTCAGTTTTACATAATGTCTGCATAAGCGAATTCACACGTGTGTGTGTGCGTGTGCGTGTGTGTTAGTGGTGGGGAGTTATTATGTTTATTGGGGCGTTACGTGTATTGGGAGGATGTTAATGAGTTTGGGGTGAGAGGTGGTGTGTTTGTATTGTGGGGCTATTATGTGTATTGGGGGGCTATTATGTGTATTGTGGGAGGAGGCTTAGTGTATATTGGGGATGGGGGTTATTGAGTTGGGGAGAGGTGGGGGTGGATGTGCATGTCTGCATGGGGGTTATTATTGTGACGGTGAGGGGGTAACCAGGCTCAATAATAAAGGTTAAGCCCGTTTGTTTACCTCTGATCCTTATTTTGGGGTTCGGGAGTGTCAGCTCTTGAGCGCAGTGATTGTCTGTGCATTGTATAAAATGATGCGACAATAAAGAATGTATGTGTTTTTACCTTTCCAGGTGTGCCAGCCAGCAGAGATTGCTGGGATATGAGTTTCTAGGGGGGGTTTATGGGGAAAGTCTTGTCAGAATGTGTCTAGCTATCCGCGTACCAGGTATGCTGGAGACCTCAAAAATTTACACGAGAATCAGGTCAGATTCTCGGACACATTGAGACACATTGCTCCAGCAAAAGCTCCCCTTGAATACGCTTGAGTGAGTCACCACCAGGATTCCCTGCTTCCGCACAGACCGGAAAGGTAAATAGGGCATAGGGATGTGAGGTATCCTTGGAACGGTAATGGGGTCCCTAGTTTAAGAGGGGATGCCCAATTAATGCCCAGATCACCCAGAACCCAGTATAGGGGTTCTGGGGGTGCTTCAACTATACATAAGTTTGTGAGGATGTTTAAAGTCTGTCTAGTATAGTGTTTGGGGATTATGGCCAGTAGGAATAAAGTGCAATTTCTTATTCTCTTCCCCATAACCATAAAACTTAGGAAAAGTATATAAATGTATGATTTTATTAAACAGTGTGTTTAAAATACTTACATATATGCTTTGTGCACAGCAATGAGCTGGGACCTTCAGGTCCTATGTCCTGAGTGAGTCACAGGGCGACCAAGTTGGTGTCTACCCAGACATAGGACATGAAAGCCTCAGAGGATATCAGACGTGTGAAGAGCATTTGGGCAGGAGGTTTAGGCTGAACACCCTCGTCTTGGGATAAATGGCAAGTCCTCGGACTACCAGTTGCCTTCCCAGACTGAGTGGAGCCTAAACCAGCGGGTGGCTTCTGCATACCAAGTGGCTGAGGTGCCAGGTTAGCGCATGCCCTTGGTAGATGCCAAAGATCCGCTTGACTGGCTTCAAGAGACTGGCATCGCTCTGATTGGCTGGTAAGAAATTTCCCACGCTCTGATTGGCTGTAGTATTAAATGAATGAACTCTGAAATACTATAAGAAACCCTCACACAATCCGGAGAGCAGATTCTAAGCACCAGAACAGCAGCGGCAAATTTGAAACGACCAAAAGATGCTCTTGGAGAAATTGCAGCTAGCCGGCATCAGAAAGTTCAAAGCAAGAAAAGTCCCACTTTTCAGAGTCAAGTTTTGATAATTGAACGTAGCGGTCATAGCTAGGATTGCAAGCCAAAAACTGTTCCAGGACGTTTGGGACTAATTCCTGGTCAAGGGATTTCAGCAACCACAGAAGGAAGAGAGCGGTGGCGTCAGAAACTTCAAGACGATTTGAGTTCCAACATTGGATTCATATCCAGGGCCGCTTTATTCATTAATCCAACTAGGCACAGTGCCTAGGGCCTACGAACCTTTTAGGGCCTACAATATTTCACATGAAAAAATACCTAAACAAAAAAAAATCACAAAATAAGAGAAAACAGCCAATTTTAATTTAAAATGCCTTCGAAGTATCGATACCTTTAAATATCGAAACAAAAGTATCTATGCCAAATATTGCTAGTATCGAAAGAAACAAGCAAACGATGAAATTAGCATAAAAATTTGTAAAAATATCAGACACACAGGCCTCTAGAAAAAAAAGTGCCTAGGGCCTACGAAGGTCTTAAAACGGCCCTGTCTATATCCAGAAGAATGAAAGTCTACTAGAGGTATATTAGTATTTTATATGGTAATGTTAGGACCTGCAAACTGGGTCTGCCTTGACGTGGCTTGCAGGTTTAAGATGCTTTGGCTAAAGGGTTGAAATAAATTACCCTTTTCCAAGAGATATATAAGTATTTTACTGTGTATTTTTGTCCTATTGGAGGAAGCATTGAGCTTCTCTGTCGCTTGTTGTATACATTAATAAAGACACCTGTAGGAAGATATACAGGATATGAATATACTAGTGTAGCCATGCCATTTCTGGCTACTATTATGCCCTATCCTGGCATGTCAGTCCAGGCAGTGTTAGGACCAATCATGAGTTTTCCCCACTCAGGCAGTACCCTGGAGTGACAGGGGAGAAGGTTGGATTAGGTCTGTGTTCTACCCAATCCTGAGTTCAGACATTTGCCCCCCCCCCCCACTACTGTAATCAAGGGGGTTGCATCTCTAAATTGTTAGTTTGGTCTCTACTGTGAGAGCGACAAGGTATCACACCGGGATTCTGTGCACTGCGAGGCCCAGGTTATCTTCCCTTCGGGGGAGTGAGTGATTACCTATTCCACTGGTCCTGTTACAGGATCAGGGAAGATCTAGGACTACTGTGGCGGCCCTTGACCCGTAGTAAAGGTCCAGGGACCACCTGAAGTTTGAGACCAGAGCTGTGACTGCATTGGGCAAGACTGCCTAGAGACTGTGCTGAGCAGAAGAATATACTGGTTCCTGTTATATATACCTCCCGCCTGGTGTGTAATCTTTCTGGGGGGAGATGAGTCTGTTCTAAAGTGGGAGATTACCTTCATAAGTACGTCTGGAGCCTACAGCAGATGGAGGCGCTGAGTACCATGGAGTAAATGTCGGGTATGTACCCCAGAAATCTGTTCTGCAAGCCCCACAAACATCGGAGGGCACCTCAGCCTCTTGTGAGCCAACAGGTAGCAAGCACCATACACCATACACCATAGGGTGGGGGAAACACTGTTACACTAGTTTAAAAACACTGTTAAAAGAATATTGCATTCTCACTCACACTGCCATCTTTGTCATAATCATTAAATTACAACTCATATCAAAACTCTTATTCTGCGCTCTCGTTAATTTTTTTTTATTTGCAAGCCTACTAATTTTTGACATTATACTGTAAAGTGTCAGATGCATTGACATGTGGCATATTTTATGTAAACCCTTAGAATTTCTTTAACAGTTTTATTTTTGTGTCGGGGAAGCTGAAACTTAAGCTCCCATATGTTGCTGTGTCAATTCTTGACAGAAGTACTGGAATTTGTGAATTAGGATAAAAATTGAACTACATTGATTGTCAGCAATTATGGATCAGGGAAACTCTACAGTACAGGTGAATGGTAATTAAATATTTATAACATTATTTTCAGAGCTGTTTTTAAGCCAGACATACACACCTGATTTAACCCATGCCTCCCTGCCATCTCTTCCCCTGTAAAGTGTGTTAACCCTTTAGTTATTTGACTATCCTTAAAACTTGCCCCACAAATCAAGCATCCCAATAGTCCGCACTCAAGGTTACTGTCCCACGCTCAGTCACTGCTACCACCCATTGTGGCCAAGCACTGCCATCTACAGCACGTATTCCCTCACCTACTGTCTCTGTAAGTTCCCCTTCAAAACTCTTAGGGCCTCATTCAGAAAGCCTCGATAAGGCCCTTATCGAGCACTTATCGACCAAAATGGCTACTCTTATTCAGTAAGCCTCGATAAGTGCTCGATAACGGCCTGTATCAACGCAAAATCTTATGATCAAAAGAAAATCGCCAATTGAGCAGCGATCAGCCGCTTATCGACCATTTTCGGAAGGATCATAAACTCGCGTGATTCTAGTACCCGCGAGTCAGCTGTCGCCGCCTATCGCAGCCCTAAAAGGCATTCTTCTCGACAAAACCAATTCACCTCAAAATTTAGGTCAATTGGTGGGGAGATGCCTCGATGAGCTGCGATATAGAAAAAATCAGGCCGTTTTCCTGCCTCGGATTGATGCCGGGGGTCTCTGGAGCTGATAGCCATTAATACCAGCACCGGAGCCCCCCGGCATGCATCCGATGCAGGAAAAATGAATTTACAGCAATGTCATTTCGCTTAATACAGTAGAAAGTGTCCATACAGTGCAGTCCTTTAAATGTCCAAATGATGTTCCTAACCAAAATGACGATTGCAGTTGGATTCGTTAGTCTCCCCTAATAAAGGGTTAAAGATAAAACACAAATTGCGCAGTATATCTGGACAGGTGCATACAGGACAGTACGATCACAGTGTAACTACTTACAAGGTCAATCTTGCAACTTTCAGTTGAGAGGATCTGTGCTTTAACCTCTTCCTTGCTGTGATCACGAATCCCACGCGAATCTTCTCAATCCTCCTCTTCTTTAGCCTCTCCCAAGTAGATATTCGGAAGGCATGATAAGGAGAGAATACAGCAAGATAGTGTGGAAAGTACATCACAATTTATTAAAATATATAAAAACAGCCAAATGTAAACTCACATATGGATGCAGTAACACGTGCAATACTAGTGTAACGGGTGTTCGTGTCTGGTCTGACCCACCCAATCTCACATTGGCCCCTGTGGTCTATCCAGCCCAGTTACATGTCTGTGTATGATGGTGCACCTGTAGGCAACAGGCCTCCTGAGTCTCCCGCTTGATGGTATTGGGGGATGTCAAGCAGGACAGGTGGGCGTCTTACCACTAGCACTACCTCAAGGTTTCGTTGACAGCTATAACCCTGCTCCAGACCTAAGAATCCCAGAGTGTCTGTGCGTTCCGCGTCGCCGTGGCCTTTCCTAGACTACCCCTGGCTCCTTCCTACGCAGCACAAAGTGGCAGCAGACACTCTTCCTATTTCTTAGTGTGCCTAGCAAAAGCCTGTCCTGTTGACAGGTATCTCAGCAGCGCCTCCAACTGTAACGGGTGTTCATGTCTGGTCTGACCCACCCAATCTCACATTGGCCCCTGTGGTCTATCCAGCCCAGTTACATGTCTGTGTATGATGGTGCACCTGTAGGCAACAGGACTCCTGAGTCTCCCGCTTGATGGTATTGGGGGATATCAAGCAGGAAAGGTAGCTGAGGTAGTATGTGCGAGTCCTATTACATCATGTGCAGCGCCTCCACCTCATCAGGATCTATGCGTATGCAGGTAGATGGTCCTGATGAGGAACTCCTTCTTGGTGGTGAGGGCCCCAGGAGAGTAATTGCAAACTCACACCAGGGGGTTCTCTTTGCACAAGTCATCTTTATTTGCATGATGGTATGGGCAAGCTGCCCCGCACAGCTAGCAGCTCAGCTGCTCCTCTCTTTGCTGCACTCCATTAGGAAGGTCCCTTCGCTCTAATAAAGTTGCTCTCCACTCTCCTCTCAAAGAGATTCACCAGCTTCTCTCTGTCTGCTGCTGTGTTGCACAGACTCTCAGCTCTTTCAACTGCTCCTATCTCTCTGTCAGCTCCTTCTAACTCTGCTGCGTGCTTCACTGACTCACAGCTAGCATGAGACCCCTGCAACACTGTTGCAGACCTTCACGTGCCTCTGACTCAACAGAGTCAGAACAACAACAGGAACTGATCTCCTAACTTTAGGCAGTGCTGTGTCTTATATCACCCCCCAGAGAACAAACACGCTCTGTGTCACTAAGGGTGGACATAAAGCATGCTGTCACTTCCTTGGGGATATATGACACCTCACCAGGGTTTGAGGGCAAACCTCCATGATTGTTGCTGCAATCCTGCATACTTACCAGGTTTACTGCCAGCATGAGAAAGAGATATGTACAACTCTTTTGCACATGGCTACACTAGGATGCCGTCCACAGCTTGATAAGGTGTCCCTTTTGCTTGTTACAAATCAAGTACAGCTGTATGGCTCCTCTCAGCAGCAACTCAGTGCCCAGGACTCTCTTCGCCCTCCCTGGTGTGTTCCGGCGCTGGTCCCGCTGATGTCACTGCCTGAGTGCCGTTCAAACAACTGGGAACCTCCTCTGCAGACGGTGCAGAGGAGTTCTAGAGGCACCGTCTGCAGAGGAGGTTCCCAGTTGGGAGTGAGGGCGAAGAGAGTCCTGGGCACTGAGTTGCTGCTGAGAGGAGCCACACAGCTGTACTTGATTTGTAACAAGCAAAAGGGACACTTTAGCAAGCTGCGGACGGCATCCTAGTATTGCACGTGTTACTGCATCCATATGTGAGTTTACATTTGGCTGTTTTTATATATTTTAATAAATTTTGTTGTACTTTCCACACTATCTTGCTGTATTCTCTCCTTATCATGCCTTTCGAATATCTACTTGGGAGAGGCTAAAGAAGAGGAGGATTGAGAAGATTCGCGTGGGATTCGTGATCACAGCAAGGAAGAGATTAAAGCACAGATCCTCTCAACTGAAAGTTGCAAGATTGACCTTGTAAGTAGTTACACTGTGGTCGTACTGTCCTGTATGGACCTCTCCAGATATACTGTGCAATTTCTGTTTTTTCTTTAACCCTTTATTAGGGGGGACTAACGAATCCAACTGCAATCGTCATTTTGGTTGAAAAAATCATTTGGACATTTAAAGGACTGCACTGTATGGACTCTTTCTACTGTATTAAGCGCCAGGTATCCCATATGGTTTTTGTATGAGTTTTGTGTGTAGGTTGAGGAGATAACCAGCACTGTGGGACAACTTAGGCTGCTTTATTTGTTTGCTTTTTATTCATCACGTTCACTTGATATTGTATGTGCACTTTATTATATTGTAGGCGCAATTAAGTATGCACACCATTTAATTTAAGGCACATTTTTTAGCATTAGCTCATTATAGGTTAAGCGCTGTAGTTTTGGTGTATTAGTTAGTTATTTACATTACAGCAACGTCATTACCTTAGCGGCTAACCGCTAAGGCAATGAAGGGTTAAACACCCATGCCAGGCTTACTGTGGCTAGCGAGGGTGGGTGAAGGTGGAATTTGGCCCTTAGTGGCTGTTTAGGCCTTGCGGGGGGGGTTGCGGGGGGACTTAACCCCTTCATTACCTTTGCGGTTAATACCGCTAAGGTAATAAAGGGGTTAACCCAACCGCTACCCACCCGCAAGGTCTAGACACCCATCCTTAGGGCTAATACCCCCTTCACCCATCCGTGAGACCTAAGCACCCACCCCGGACTGACTATACCTACTCTGTACCCATTGAGTTGTATAGTGGTACATCATGCCCATATAATAATAATATGGGCATGATAAGCCTCTATAGCACTCAATGGGCACCCTAATTACAATACATTAATACACAAGACACACAATAATAAAACATAACTAAACTCCAAAAAAACACACTTCACTAAATAAAAGCAGTAGCCAGCTAATCCAATGAATACAAGCAATAACAACATCAACAATTATTTAATTAAACCATTAACCAATCAAAACAATTAATTCCTAAAACAACTCCGAATTATTTTATAAAGTAACCAATCCAATCACATTATTATTAAACCAATTCAAAATTAATAGTAACACTAACCAATCAACCCAATTAATTACTACAACATTCATGAATTAATGTAAACATTAAAATACAAAGAAATAAAAGCAAACAATATCTGAAATAACCATAAAACGCATTAGCTAACATAATACAACATTAACTAAAAACGAACACCAATCGCAAACATTGTATTACCATTAAGCAGGAAAAAAAAAAAACAATGACATCCACATAAGAAACTGAAATTAAAAAAACCAACAGCAATACCAAGCCAGAAATGCCCCCCAAATATTGTCATAATAATGTATTAATATGTACCCTAAAGTGGTACAGATGAATATATTATCAGTCAATGTGCCTGCCCCCAAAAAAACAAAAAACACATCCAATGAATAAACCTGTAAAAAGAGACATTTACAAACATTCAATATATTACTTACCATTAGAAGCGGTGGCCCTCCGACTCCCGGGGTAACAGGAAGCTCACGTACCTTGGAGGCCTCCAACAGCATTCGAATGCCATCCGCCATGAAGATCCGGATCAGGTACCCAAATCTTCTTTTTTCTTTCTTTAATCACGTTCTTCTATCTTCATCTGTCACCATTTCTTGATCTTCTTTATCTTCTATCTTCATCTGTCAATCCAAAAAGCCACATGGTAAATTCCAACCGATGTTGTCTCGTCATCTTCTTGGGCTCAAATGAGGCGCCACGGCCTTAAATAGGGCTTGTGACGTCACATTTAGCCTCAAAATTGTTAACAGCCACCTGATTGGCTGTTAAAACCATGTTCCGACGTTAATTTTTTTTTTTTTAATGACGTCACTTAAAGGGAATGATGCCAGCCAATCAGAATGGCTGTGCTTCATTTGCCTTTAAGATGATGTCACTAAATCCAAGATGGCCGGCGTCACATGGTATTTCAGCCAATGAGATCGTGGGAACCAATTCCACACTCTGATTGGCTGAAATACCATGTGACGCCGGCCATCTTGGATTTAGTGAGGTCATCTTAAAGGCAAATGAAGCACAGCCATTCTGATTGGCTGACATCATTACCTTTAAGTGACGTCATTTAAAAATGGTTTCAGGTCACGTGACCGGGACATTTCCTTGCATAGGAGATACCGGCACCCCATAAAGGTGAATGTATCTCGGGAAGCAGGTGGTCCCTGGACCTGAAACTAACGCGGTTCAGCTCCGGAGACCCCTGCACATCTACACTATGAAAGAAATTTATATTAAAATAAATAATTTTTGGACGACATTTCCGCTGTGAGAGGCGGCTCTCTCAGAGCCACTCTCTCTGCAGCAGAAATGAATCGCCGGTTTAGGCCTTTTCAGAGGCTCGATGCTCTCGCTGGCAGCAACTCGCCCGTTTTGGGAATTTTGCTATCACAGGTAATCGAGGCTTTCTGAATACCGTGATAGCAACGCCCAAAAAAACGTCATTTTAAATGCCCTGGCGATAATTTTTTATCAACCTTCTCTGAATGAGGCCCTTAGAATGTAAGCTCTTCGGGGCAGGGATTTCCTTTCCTATTGTCTGATTTTGCTGCACTTATTGTATTATTATAATTCCCTGTACTGTATTCTTTGTGAAGCGCTGAGTACACTTTTGGCGCTCTATAAATAAAGACATACTATACAATGTAGAATGACCGCTAGTGCAGGTGGTGCAAGTTACAGTTCGCAGCCCACTAGCACACACTGCTGCATTTGATGAGCAGCGGCAGTAATCATTGTTCTATTGTATTGAGAATGAAAGATCGAATTGTCGATATGTAATTGTATTGTATTGTAATAAATTCCAGTATGTTTCTCTGATAAACCCCCGAGTGCTGCTCTCATCTATGCTTTGAACTTACAATTATACTACTTCTGGCAACAAGGCCACAATACTGTTTTGCAATGAGTTCCCAGTTTTCTCCTCTATACTGTATACTGTATATACAGTAAAAGCTTTGTTATCCGGACATGAGAGGTGCCTGATAAGCAAAAATGCTGTATACTTTCGTCCCTTACCAGTACACATTTCCAAATAATTACAATACATTATGACATATAAAACATTCAATAGTATACAGGTACTCACCAATCAAGTAGTAAAAACAGTGCAGTGAAGAGAAATCTTGTAAAAATGTTTAATTGCATAACCTCTTGTGCAGAATAGCATTTCTGCCTTTCTGCAAATGTAATTATTGTATCAAAAGCTGAAGCAGCATTTGCCCAAGTTATTCTCTGTTCTTCAATAAAATCTTCTTCTGAGTTTTTCTCTGTGTCCTTAAGCTTTTCAGGATTCACAACACTAATTATTTCTGCATCCCTAACATGTCAGCTCCAGGGATGGGCACATTTTTTTGGCAAATTTGTATCCGCCTTGAATCAGTCTCAAATTTTTATCACTTTTATCACTCTCCATCCAAACCGCAGATTTCGCCAATGGATTGCAGAATCCGCAGATTGGATTCTTAAACATCCGTGCGGATTGTATCCAATGGCAGTTTTGGAATCATCCGCACGGATTGAAACTGAAACAATCCATCAATGGATTTTACACCGCGGAACGGATTTTAAATGGAAAACTCGGGAAATTCTAAGCTAATGGATTTTGACAGTTTTACCATCTTTAGTCTGCTTCAACCCACTCTTCTACTGTATCTCACTTTGTCTAACTGTGCTGATTTGGGTTTGTAGAACGAACACCCCTTACCATATCAAGAAATGGTACTAATGTATTTTTTTCTATTTCTTACTGTACATTAAATCCTACAAATTAGTCTTCATCAGAATTAACTTCTGCAAACATTACACTGGGCCACACTTTTCTCCAAGTCCTCCTTAAAGTTTCACTTTCATACGAATTCCCAACACAAGTCACATTTAAAACGGCATCTTTTATGTTATAAAGAAATTGAAAGTCCTGGATAGTGCTTTCATGATTGATTACGTTTCTCAGAAAATCTCTTCTGTAATAACATTTCATATTCTGGATAACACCCTGCTCTATAGGTTAAATCGATGAGGTAGCATTGACAGGTAGGGAGATCTTATATATATTACCGGACACTAACTCAGATTAATGAGGACGAGCTTGATCATTGTCTAATAAAAAAATAGCTTTGACATCTTCAGCTTTGCCAATTTAAACATTATACATATACAGCACATACCCTGAATGTAACCCAGCTAGTTTAAAGCAAGCTTTAGGACAGTCGTGGCCTCGTCTGTATCGCTGAGAGTACAAAAACATGATGAAACCATTCATTAAAAAATGATTTGCCCATCCATGAATTACTTTGTGCTTAGTAAACAACAGGTAAAAGCTCTAGGACGATAATATTTCCCAAACACCATAAGCTTCACTTTATGCAAGCCTGCAGCATTAGGACACGTAAGTACAGTTATTCGTTCTTCTTAAAAGCACCTGCACTAGATACACTCGCACGGGCTAGGGTAGAATTAGGCAAAAATCGCCAAAATAGGCAAGTTTCATCTACATTATCAATTTGGTCAGAAAATAGATCATTTCCAATATTTTTGGGCAGCTTCATGGTCAGACGATTTTTGCTCGATGGACATATCAAGCATTCTAATGCCATGACAAAGTTTAAAACATGAAAGCCATCCGTTCGAAAACGCACACGGCTCAGTCAATTCCATTTGCTTAAAAAGTCTTTCACCTTCTTTATTGAGCATTGGGCCCGAGATAGGGGCCCCTGGCGATCATCTCAAAGAAAACCACTCGTACAAGACACTGTCTAGCTGCTCTAATTTAGGCTTTTGTAGAGTATGGTGTTGTTCAACAGCTTTATTTGTCTCTGAAGTAGCAAAGAATTAGAGCAATAGGTTTTTTTTTAGTCTTGATATCGTATATCATTGAAGAAACAACATTAAACTCTTTCATCAAAACATTACAATTCTTGATCTTTTCAATCCATCTACAAATGTCTATTTTCTGCGTTAAGGTCAACAAAACTCTTTTATGCTTTTCTCCTTAATTTTTCGATGGTACTGTATATTGGATGCTCTAACAATGGGACAGGGATTATAATTAAGTAATAATCCCCGAAGAACAGGGCATTACTGGCCAATAATGCCCTGGCTGGTAGAGTTGAAGGCCCGAGGCGAAGCCAGCCAGGGTATTATTGGCCAGTAATACCCTGTTCTGTAGGCTTATTTTTATTTATTTTTAATTCTTCATAAAAAAGATACATTTTTGTAGTCAGATTTACTTTTATCAGCATGATTGTCTACATTCTAACGCTTTTACTACAAGTTTATTAAAAGGAAATTGTTCATACACACAGCCCCCTCTATACACACACACACACTGCAACCACCCCTCTATATACACAAACACGCTCTGCAGTCCCCCCTACACACTGTGCAGCCCCCCTCCTCTACACCCACAAAACACACTGCAGCCCTCCTCCACCCTCTACACTCACAAAAACAAACTGCTGCCCCCTCTACATCCATAAAACACACACCAGCAGCCCCCCTCTACACCTACTGCGGCCCCCATGTAAACCCACACACTGCAAACACACACACACACACAACACTCTCCACCCCTCCTCCACCCACAAAACACACACTGAAGACACACACAAACCAACAGACTGCCAGCTCTACATACACAAAACACACACTGCAGACACACACACACACACAAAACACTGCACCCCTCCTCCACCCACAAAACACACACTGCAGCCCGCCCTCTACACCTACAAAACACACACTGCAGAGACACTCACAAATCAACAAAACAGACTCTGACACCTCTAAATCCACAAAACACACACCAGCAGCCTCCCCCCCTCCACCCCCTGTACACCCATTGCAGCCCCCTGTAAACCCATACACTGTAGACACATACACCAACAAAACACTCTGCACCCCTCCTCCACCAACAAAACACACACTGAAGACACACACACTGCAGCTCCCCCTCTACACCCACAAAACACACACTCACAGCAGACACACACCAACAAGACTCTGCTGCCCCCTCTACACCCACAAAACACACACCAACAGAAGACACACACAGTAATAAAAAACTCTGCTGACCCCCTTTACACCCACAAAACACACACACAGACACACAAACCTTTCCCCTCACTCTCCTGTGCAGGGCTCTCTGCAGGCAGGGTGGGGGAGGAGTCAGTGCCTTGCTGGTGCCTTCTGTCCAATCACGGTGCCTTCTGTCCAGTCACCTTCCCTGTCTAAGAGCAAATTTCACTCTTAGTGAATGAGAACTGAAAGCTGATTGGCTGAAAAACTTGGCAAGCTGCCAACAATTCCGGGCCATTACTGATTGGATAATGCCCGGAATGTTAACCAATCATAGAGCAGGGATTTCAATAATGCCCGGAATTTGACAGCTTTAGCCTATAATTTGCAATAAACACAGAGCAATAACAAAACACAGTGCCACTATCTGCAGTTTTACTAACTAGGGACAAAAACATCCGACTGCACTCGGAAATACTTGAAGCGAACTGGAGGATTTAGAATGGATTCTGGCTACTATATTGAACATTTGTATAGGAATATTTCACAAACTTCAGATACTAAAGCTTGCCGGTTGGTAAAATGCCGGATAACACAGTTGTTACAATTTATTTTAATGTAAATAGAATGAGCTTGCACTCACCCTGTCTATTATAAATCAGATGGAGGTGTTATGATCTATACCGCTAGATGAATACAACTATATATAGCAGGGTTCCCCCTGGGCCCCCTTACCTCCAGTTGTGTGCACGCACCCAGACAAGGTGTGGGCGGCACTACGGGGGATGTGGATGTGGATGTGGATGTGGATGTGGAGACTACCCCATTGACGGCATAGTGACGGTGTCCCTGGAAATTCAGCAACTCAACACCGGGAAGTCTCACCCCATGAACGTAGATGCTCTGGTGTGTCCGGAACCCAAAGACTTACCTAAATACCCGATCATTTTGGGCACTAATGCGGACATTGTACAAGCAGTTATCAGGGCCTATCTGCAAGAAACCAATGAATTGCCCATGTCCAGTCTCCATCTGCAGCTTGTCCAGACGAGTCCGGGCCCTTCCCCTTCAGCCTTGGAAGACTATGGGCTGTTGTTCTGCGGGCGAGCGGGCCTGAGTAAAATTTCGCCCGGGGAGATACAGAGGATGCCCGCCTGGTGCGCATACGCTGAAAGTGTAGACACGGAGAAGCTCTTTTCCCTAGAAAGTACGCCGGAAGTAGACGCCAGCCGAGGATACCGGCTAGTACCCGAATTCCGGGGTTGGCCGGCCGCCATTCCTCGCCGCATCTATGTGATGGTCCAGAATCTATCCCCATTCCCCATGGCCATCGATGCGGGGCAAAGAATAGGGAGAATTTATCCCGTCAGCTCAGTGGATGAAGCCGTCCCCCTTCCAACGGCTAATGGAGAAGACCTTAGGGGACTTAAACCCCCGAGAATGCCTAGTGTATTTGGACGACATCATCGTCTTCGGGCAAACACTAGAGGAACACGAAACTCGGCTTCTGAAGGTGCTTGACCGGTTAGCTCGAGAGGGGCTCAAGCTCTCTCTGGATAAATGCCGATTCTTTAGGACGTGTTGTGACCTACGTGGGACACATAGTGTCCGCGGAAGGGATCGCCACTGACCCCGCTAAAATAGAAGTCGTAGTAAGCTGGCCCCCGACCCGACAATGTGGTGGAGTTGCGCTCGTTCTTGGGGTTCTGCGGGTACTACCGCCGGTTTGTGAAGGGATATTCCCGTCGGGCCAAAGCCCTCAACTGCCTCCTCAAAATATATCCCGAAGACACAGGCCGGAAGGCCACCCCTGCCCAACAACCCTTCGGGGACAAATGGACCGCAGAGTGCGAGCAAGCCTTTGTGGACTTGAAGCATAGTTTGACCGCGGCCCCAGTGTTAGCCTATGCGACCCCATCCAACCGTATTTACTACATGTGGACGCTAGCCTAGGTGGATTAGGGGCGGTGTTGCATCAAAAGTATCCAGAAGGATTATGACCCATGACCTACATCAGTCGCAGCCTGAAGGCCAGTGAACAAACTTACCCAGTGCACAAGCTCGAGTTCCTTGCCCTGAAATGGGCCATCGTAGACAAACTCCACGATTATCTCTATGGGGTCACGTTCGAGGTGCGTACAGACAACAATCCGCTCACCTATATCATGACTTCAGCTAAACTCGATGCGGCAGGACACCGCTGGCTAGCAGCCCTCTTCAACTACAACTTCACATTGAAATATAAGCCGGGTCCCCTGAACATTGGGGCAGACGCCTTGTCTAAACAACCGGGGCTGGCCGCAACCCCCGACGACGACCAATGGGAAGAAATACCGGAAGCATATAGGAACCCCAGTGGTATGCACGTTACTCCTGACAAGATCCTTGCCTGGAAGGATATGGTGCGCTATCAGGCACGCGACCCGGTAGCAGGAGCCATCCGCTAAGCTATCCAACAAAACCGCCCAGATCTCCTCAAACATGCCCCTAGCGATGTGGGAGGCATACTGATGCGGGAAGCCGATAAATTCGAAATACGGGACAATTTGCTATACCGAGTTGTGGAGTACCATAACCACCCAAATAGGAGACAGCTAGTACTACCTAAAATATTGCAATACTTGGTGTTGCGGGCCCTACGTGATGAACATGGCCATCTGAGTGTCGTTAAAACCAGAGACATAACATAAAACACAGACAGAGCTCAGTTTTTAGCACATCTAGTGAGACTCATACACGGTACAGTGCCTAAATATATATGGAATAACTAATAAGTAAATGGTCTTTTAGTTTGACATTTTTGGCCAAAATTGTTGTAAGCCCCTGAGCCAACGCCAAGGCAGACCACATATCAGGGGTCCCTAACGCTAATATAAATTCTTAATAACCTGTTTAATAACAGGAAGAATGATTTATAGTAAATCTGTCAATATTAGCTGTAAAGTTCTGTCTGACTGAAGCTTTTATTAACCTGTACATTACCAGGAAAAGCACTCTGTATTAGAGATGTCTCAGCCAAACTGCAAGCCAAAGTTCTGTCTGACTGAAGCTTTTATTAACCTGTACATTACCAGGAAAAGCACTCTGTATTAGAGATGTCACAGCCAAACTGCAAGCAGGCAAGTTCCCCTGAGTGGAAGATGCTATGGAGTGAGCCCATAACCATTTAAATGTGGGAGGGGGTGAGCTTAAATTAAGTAGGAGGTTGCCAACCTCCAATCAGCTATGACTAGCTGGACAAGAATTGTAAAACATACTGGACACCTAACAAGCTCCAATTAAACCCCCAAAATACCCACAACATATATATAAGCATATGAGTGTCAGAAGAGTGCTACTGAGCTGGCAATTGCATTAAAACCAGAGACATAACATAAAACACAGACAGAGCTCAGTTTTTAGTACATCTAGTGAGACTCATACACGGTACAGTGCCTAAATATATATGGAATAACTAATAAGTAAATGGTCTTTTAGTTTGACATTTTTGGCCAAAATTGTTGTAAGCCCCTGAGCCAACGCCAAGGCAGACCACATATCAGGGGTCCCTAACGCTAATATAAATTCTTAATAACAGGAAGAATGATTTATAGTAAATCTGTCAATATTAGCTGTAAAGTTCTGTCTGACTGAAGCTTTTATTAACCTGTACATTACCAGGAAAAGCACTCTGTATTAGAGATGTCTCAGCCAAACTGCAAGCCAAAGTTCTGTCTGACTGAAGCTTTTATTAACCTGTACATTACCAGGAAAAGCACTCTGTATTAGAGATGTCACAGCCAAACTGCAAGCAGGCAAGTTCCCCTGAGTGGAAGATGCTATGGAGTGAGCCCATAACCATTTAAATGTGGGAGGGGGTGAGCTTAAATTAAGTAGGAGGTTGCCAACCTCCAATCAGCTATGACTAGCTGGACAAGAATTGTAAAACATACTGGACACCTAACAAGCTCCAATTAAACCCCCAAAATACCCACAACATATATATAAGCATATGAGTGTCAGAAGAGTGCTACTGAGCTGGCAATTGCATTAAAACCAGAGACATAACATAAAACACAGACAGAGCTCAGTTTTTAGCACATCTAGTGAGACTCATACACGGTACAGTGCCTAAATATATATGGAATAACTAATAAGTAAATGGTCTTTTAGTTTGACATTTTTGGCCAAAATTGTTGTAAGCCCCTGAGCCAACGCCAAGGCAGACCACATATCAGGGGTCCCTAACGCTAATATAAATTCTTAATAACCTGTTTAATAACAGGAAGAATGATTTATAGTAAATCTGTCAATATTAGCTGTAAAGTTCTGTCTGACTGAAGCTTTTATTAACCTGTACATTACCAGGAAAAGCACTCTGTATTAGAGATGTCACAGCCAAACTGCAAGCAGGCAAGTTCCCCTGAGTGGAAGATGCTATGGAGTGAGCCCATAACCATTTAAATGTGGGAGGGGGTGAGCTTAAATTAAGTAGGAGGTTGCCAACCTCCAATCAGCTATGACTAGCTGGACAAGAATTGTAAAACATACTGGACACCTAACAAGCTCCAATTAAACCCCCAAAATACCCACAACATATATATAAGCATATGAGTGTCAGAAGAGTGCTACTGAGCTGGCAATTGCATTAAAACCAGAGACATAACATAAAACACAGACAGAGCTCAGTTTTTAGCACATCTAGTGAGACTCATACACGGTACAGTGCCTAAATATATATGGAATAACTAATAAGTAAATGGTCTTTTAGTTTGACATTTTTGGCCAAAATTGTTGTAAGCCCCTGAGCCAACGCCAAGGCAGACCACATATCAGGGGTCCCTAACGCTAATATAAATTCTTAATAACCTGTTTAATAACAGGAAGAATGATTTATAGTAAATCTGTCAATATTAGCTGTAAAGTTCTGTCTGACTGAAGCTTTTATTAACCTGTACATTACCAGGAAAAGCACTCTGTATTAGAGATGTCTCAGCCAAACTGCAAGCCAAAGTTCTGTCTGACTGAAGCTTTTATTAACCTGTACATTACCAGGAAAAGCACTCTGTATTAGAGATGTCACAGCCAAACTGCAAGCAGGCAAGTTCCCCTGAGTGGAAGATGCTATGGAGTGAGCCCATAACCATTTAAATGTGGGAGGGGGTGAGCTTAAATTAAGTAGGAGGTTGCCAACCTCCAATCAGCTATGACTAGCTGGACAAGAATTGTAAAACATACTGGACACCTAACAAGCTCCAATTAAACCCCCAAAATACCCACAACATATATATAAGCATATGAGTGTCAGAAGAGTGCTACTGAGCTGGCAATTGCATTAAAACCAGAGACATAACATAAAACACAGACAGAGCTCAGTTTTTAGCACATCTAGTGAGACTCATACACGGTACAGTGCCTAAATATATATGGAATAACTAATAAGTAAATGGTCTTTTAGTTTGACATTTTTGGCCAAAATTGTTGTAAGCCCCTGAGCCAACGCCAAGGCAGACCACATATCAGGGGTCCCTAACGCTAATATAAATTCTTAATAACCTGTTTAATAACAGGAAGAATGATTTATAGTAAATCTGTCAATATTAGCTGTATTGGCTGTGACATCTCTAATACAGAGTGCTTTTCCTGGTAATGTACAGGTTAATAAAAGCTTCAGTCAGACAGAACTTTGGCTTGCAGTTTGGCTGAGACATCTCTAATACAGAGTGCTTTTCCTGGTAATGTACAGGTTAATAAAAGCTTCAGTCAGACAGAACTTTACAGCTAATATTGACAGATTTACTATAAATCATTCTTCCTGTTATTAAACAGGTTATTAAGAATTTATATTAGCGTTAGGGACCCCTGATATGTGGTCTGCCTTGGCGTTGGCTCAGGGGCTTACAACAATTTTGGCCAAAAATGTCAAACTAAAAGACCATTTACTTATTAGTTATTCCATATATATTTAGGCACTGTACCGTGTATGAGTCTCACTAGATGTGCTAAAAACTGAGCTCTGTCTGTGTTTTATGTTATGTCTCTGGTTTTAATGCAATTGCCAGCTCAGTAGCACTCTTCTGACACTCATATGCTTATATATATGTTGTGGGTATTTTGGGGGTTTAATTGGAGCTTGTTAGGTGTCCAGTATGTTTTACAATTCTTGTCCAGCTAGTCATAGCTGATTGGAGGTTGGCAACCTCCTACTTAATTTAAGCTCACCCCCTCCCACATTTAAATGGTTATGGGCTCACTCCATAGCATCTTCCACTCAGGGGAACTTGCCTGCTTGCAGTTTGGCTGTGACATCTCTAATACAGAGTGCTTTTCCTGGTAATGTACAGGTTAATAAAAGCTTCAGTCAGACAGAACTTTGGCTTGCAGTTTGGCTGAGACATCTCTAATACAGAGTGCTTTTCCTGGTAATGTACAGGTTAATAAAAGCTTCAGTCAGACAGAACTTTACAGCTAATATTGACAGATTTACTATAAATCATTCTTCCTGTTATTAAACAGGTTATTAAGAATTTATATTAGCGTTAGGGACCCCTGATATGTGGTCTGCCTTGGCGTTGGCTCAGGGGCTTACAACAATTTTGGCCAAAAATGTCAAACTAAAAGACCATTTACTTATTAGTTATTCCATATATATTTAGGCACTGTACCGTGTATGAGTCTCACTAGATGTGCTAAAAACTGAGCTCTGTCTGTGTTTTATGTTATGTCTCTGGTTTTAATGCAATTGCCAGCTCAGTAGCACTCTTCTGACACTCATATGCTTATATATATGTTGTGGGTATTTTGGGGGTTTAATTGGAGCTTGTTAGGTGTCCAGTATGTTTTACAATTCTTGTCCAGCTAGTCATAGCTGATTGGAGGTTGGCAACCTCCTACTTAATTTAAGCTCACCCCCTCCCACATTTAAATGGTTATGGGCTCACTCCATAGCATCTTCCACTCAGGGGAACTTGCCTGCTTGCAGTTTGGCTGTGACATCTCTAATACAGAGTGCTTTTCCTGGTAATGTACAGGTTAATAAAAGCTTCAGTCAGACAGAACTTTGGCTTGCAGTTTGGCTGAGACATCTCTAATACAGAGTGCTTTTCCTGGTAATGTACAGGTTAATAAAAGCTTCAGTCAGACAGAACTTTACAGCTAATATTGACAGATTTACTATAAATCATTCTTCCTGTTATTAAACAGGTTATTAAGAATTTATATTAGCGTTAGGGACCCCTGATATGTGGTCTGCCTTGGCGTTGGCTCAGGGGCTTACAACAATTTTGGCCAAAAATGTCAAACTAAAAGACCATTTACTTATTAGTTATTCCATATATATTTAGGCACTGTACCGTGTATGAGTCTCACTAGATGTGCTAAAAACTGAGCTCTGTCTGTGTTTTATGTTATGTCTCTGGTTTTAATGCAATTGCCAGCTCAGTAGCACTCTTCTGACACTCATATGCTTATATATATGTTGTGGGTATTTTGGGGGTTTAATTGGAGCTTGTTAGGTGTCCAGCATCTGAGTGTCGACAAGATTTTTGGATTGGTGAGGAATCGGTTCTTCTGGCCAAAGATGAGAGAAGCCGTAGAGCATCACTGTTGGCGGTGTATTCGGTGCATCCAACGGAAGACACTGCCCACTAGGGCCGTCCCAATGGGTCACTTGAAAAGCACTGGGCCCATGGACCTAGTATGCATGGACATCCTATGTATTGTACCCAATAGCCGGGGCATCGGCAATGTGCTGGTCATCACTGACCATTACACGAGATATGCTCAGGCCTTCCCGACAAAAGACCAAAAAGCCATCACGGTTGCCAAGGTACTCTGGGAAAAATACTTCATACATTATGGGCTCCCTCAACGACTACATTCTGATCAGGGCAGAGACTTTGAAAGCAAATTGATAAAAGAATTACTAAAAATCTTACGCATTACTAAGTCTCGAACCACTCCCTACCACCCGGAAGGGGATGCATTACCCGAACGATTCAATCGCACGTTACTGGACATGCTGGGTACATTGTCGGGAGTGAAAAAGGCTGAGTGGAGCCGACATGTGGAAACATTAGTGCACGCTTACAACTGCACTAGACACGATTCCACAGGATTTTCGCCATACTTTCTGATGTTTGGGAGAGAGGCCCGACTGCCCGTGGACATACGTCTGAGAGTCTCCACTGACGGAGTTCATAATGCCACTTAACCTGCAACGGGCCTATCAGCACGCAGAAAGATCTACAGAAAAACTGAACGCAGGAAATAAGAGGCGTTATGATCATAAGGTCAAACATAGAGACATTCAGCCGGGAGATGCAGTACTACTTTGCAATCTGGGAGTACCTGGGAAAAATAAGTTGGCTGACCGGTGGAGAGAAGGAGTGTATGAGGTAGCATCACAAATGCCTGGTCTTCCGGTCTATCGCATTAAGGACTCAGAGGGTCGGGTGAAGGTATGGCACCGAAATCATTTACTTCCTATTCCACAAGTAGAGTAGGGGGAAGTGGAATGGCCTGCAACCTCATTGGATGGTGAAATGACACAGGGTGAGAACGGTTCCGAGACCGACAATACAATTCATCATGAAGACCCCCAAGAGGGAGCCTCTCAAAGGGGCCCTCAACAGCGAGCATCTCCCGGTGGAGCTACGGGTAAAGGGCTCGGGGAGCACACGCCCAATGGGGTGGCTCCGGGAAATTAGACATTGGACCCGCAGAGTCCATGCTTTGTACCATGTAATGATCATTTAGAGACTGTAACCCCCACAAGGGAAGAGGCTGAACCTCAAGACCAGGATAGTTATTCTCCCGAGGGAGTGATTGATGAGCAGTTAAGGCGAAGTCAAAGAAATGGGCATCCTCCAATGAGGATGACCTATGACCAGTTCGGGGCACCCCACTATGAGGCTCAGCAGTGGGCTCGCAACCGAGTAAAGTCAGTAATCGTGATGTTCAGTGAGATGTATAATCTTATCTAGAGTGTGGAGGATGCCGTTATGTTATGCATTTTTCATTATATAAATGTTGTACCAGTTCAAAGGTATCGTCCAAGCGGAGACAGGGGGGAGGATGTAGCCGGGCTCCCCCTCGCCCGCATATGTTGTTGTCGGGTGGGAGCGTTGCAGCAGGGCAGGGAATGCTCCGGTATATCGGAGGTTCCGCGTTATCAGGGCGCCGCCATGTTGGGAGTTGGTGCAGGCGCAGAAGGTGTGGAACAGGAGGTCGCGCATGCGCGAGGATAGCCGCCAAAGCCCGCGAAGGAATATCTCCCATAGGGTGGAATATAGGGAACTACGAGTCCAAGCAGCCCCCGCGGGACCATGTGATGCCAGGGGACCAATCGGGTGGTTGGTAGGAAGGGAGGAAGGCGGATATAGGGTTGGAGGGCGCGCACGTTGTTCAGAGCTATCGGGAGGAGGAAGGATACGGAGCTCCAGGAGTAGGGAGGCATTCTGCCCCTACCTAGGCCTTATACCCGAGGCCCAGTTAGGCCCTGAGTCACCGTAGTGTTGAGCAGAGATAGGGACAGGCCCTAGACAGGTTCCGGTTCCCTTACTGTGCCGTCAGTGATCGATTAAAGAGACAGTGTGTATCTAGCAGGAAGTCTGGGCTCTGACCCTGCTACTGTTGCTGCAGTTCGTTTGGGTGGGATCGCCCCGAACGCTTATTGCGGAAGCCACCTCGCATCTGACCCTTTGTGAAGATCCTTGGCAGGCCCGGGCACTGGAGTGCTTGGCAGGTAAACTACAAGTGCACCAACTATATCACCATTCATACAGGACATAGTGGCTGCGCAGTCACCCATACATATTCGTTATCTCACTTGAGGGTGGGGGACATATTGTGTTGGGGGTATTGGACACGGGGAGGGATCACCCAGTGAAGGAGGGGAAGGAAGCGTCCTGCAAGACGCCATAGATAATGTATCCTCTAGGGAGGAACACCTGTTGATATATCAAATCCTATGCAAACAGGTAAAGTCCTATGCAAACAAGTAAACAAGGTTGTTTATATGCTGTTTAATTGTGTATTGATATCTAATTGTTCTGCGAGGAACCACTACCCCTCTGGTGGGAGCCATCGTAGTTGGAGGCGCTGCACCAAGTATACGGTATTATCTATTGTTTCGTGTGGCCCAGGCTCTCCGTGGCTGAGGCTTAGGCACTGTGAGCCTACAGGTTATACAGCATATGGTAGCGGTCTGTGTTCACTAGGAAAGAGGGCTACATATGTAATATATATGCAGCCAAAATGAGGGTATTGTTGCTCCTGTGTTGGTACCCGAAACTTGTAATCTTGGATTCAGGCTGGTTATACGAAGTGGGGTAGTCTCAGTGCACATAATATAGTGCATGTGCAGGGGGCTTTTTTTCTTAGAATTAAGCAGAATAGTCTCTAATTAAATACAGAAACAATTGTAACACCGCCTGACAACATGCTCCAGGGTACTTCCAGAGAAGGGCACAGACTTCTATTGGGATAGGCTCTCTATGGATGGCAGAAGACGGACTTGCCATAGTTATGGTTGACTCTACTACTTTTTACCTACCCAAGAGACCACCTGCAAACTAAGATTCATCAGATATTCCTATAGGGTAGAACTATAGGGCCACACACACAGACAGACACACACACACACACACACACACATATATATATCATTAATTTTTATCAAGTAAGTGTGAGATTGGCATTAAAGTTGTCTATTGTGTGTTTGTGAGTATGTATATATGCATACAGTTCAGTATGTAATGTATCTGCCTGTGTGAATATACATATACAGTAGATAGATAGACATATTGTATCACTTTAAATGCCATAGTTACACTTACTTGGTAAAAGAACGATAATAAGGATATGTGCATGTGTTTTTTTTATAAATGATATATTTACGTGTGCCTAAATTATGTTTGCTTTGAATTTGTGTCTGTATTCATTCACAACAGGCCACCTTCCTGCCTAAAGCCAGCTCTGATTATTACTTTATTACTTTAACTTTCCCACCCATTGTTCTGAGCTGCAAAATATATTAGTATCTTAATTTTTTTTTTTATATAATAATAATATTAATAATAATAACAACAATAAAGGGGAGGAAGGGATTTTTTGCAGCTACAAAGTCAGTAAAATATATTTTCAGACACGGCTTAGGGACCAATATGAGAGTTCTTTAAATATGAAATTATACAGTACAGTTGTGTGCAAAGCTTTTGCCTCTTCACAGGTATTTTCTTCAAGTGAATGTAAGGAGTAAATCCATACCATGTTTTTTTTGTTACAAACAAGTACCAAAAACATTTCCCAGTCATATATGGGTTCTCAAAATCCACAGATTTTATCTTCCTCATACTGAATGTGGCTAAGAAATTCAGACCATGGCTCTCAATAAAACTATCAAGGCTCAATTTGTGGGTAACAAGTTGCATGCGCTTGAGAAGGGGTGTTAAGCATTAAATGATTGTTACAGTACATCACAAGATATATATTGGGAAGATACCACGTGTACCATTAATCTTCACGCGTTCTCGCTGCAATAAGCACTTGCCTTTGTGGAATGACACTTCTTTATATATTGTATTACACTGCGCCAACATTACTTTTATATAACAACTGAAATTTATAGAAACACTGTCATAGTGAGCTACACTATGGTGGGGTATGTTTTATTACCACTTTGGTCTAATGTATAGTTCAAGAGAGGAAGAACAAAGCAAGGATACCAATGGTTCATCAGGGATCTATGTGAAAGACAATATTCAGCTGAGGTCCTAATATTGTATTTTTAACGTATCAAATGTTTATATACTTGTAGCCTAGCTCCCCGCTCCCCTCCGGTGTGGGGAGAGACGGTTGCAGAGCTATGGGAGCCACTGGGGCGCCGGGCGGATCGGGGGTGCAGGGCGCCGCCATGTTGGGTCCGAGTTGCGGCCGCCTTTTTGAAGGTTTGCGCATGCGCAGTAGAAGCCATGTGCATGCGCAGTACCTACAGTTGTGGCGGCCATCTTTCCCACAGCTCCGCAAGGGAATACACGTCCCAGGAGCCTAAGGGGCGCAGCCAGGGAATAGGAGAGGGTCTTTGGTGCAAAAGGAGGGTGCGCTGGTATACGGAAGGAGGAACTAGAGAGGTAGGTTTGCCACTTGGGCCCCAGCTAGGCCCTGAGTCCTACCAGGTTGTTGTTGATGTAAGGAAGCCCCCTCAAGAGGCGGATGCCAACGGACAGGACAGGATCCGGTAGACCTCATCGTGGGACCACGTTGTGGTTCAGTGAATTCATTATACAAGTCAGTCAGATCTGGCTTAAGACCAGGAAGGTACCCAACGTGCACCAACGGCCATACACAGTGGGTAGCGCAACTCCACACACTTTGGGGTGGGCTTGGCTCTGTGGACACTGGGTGGTTAGGTGCCATGGGCACCTCAGTACTTTGGGGGATCTCACCGGGGTCCTTGCATTGTGGGAAGGTGGATTACAGTGTGTTGTTATTAGTGGGTGTGAGTAAACAGTTAAACTATGCCTGTGTGGTGTATTACTATTATTGTATTGGTTTCTGTGAGGGGGTGTCCTGCAGATCTAGGATCCCTCCCAGGTGGAGGCGTTGCACTAAGAAGAACGAAAGCATTCCCCAGGCTCCCTGCGGCGGAGGCTTAGGCCTTCTGTGAGCCACAGGTAACGGCAGCATGCGTAGTTCCCCTAGTCACGGGGAAAGGGGGCTACATACAGTACTTGTATGTTTTGTGCACTTGCAATTGTATTTTCTTGGCTGAGTGTGTTATCACTGCCATTAAATCCCATTATTCATGTGAAATTTTGCATTATAACCAGGGCCAGTTTACCAATTAGGCCAATTAGGCAGCCACCTGGGGTGGCAGAATTTGAGGCGGCGGGGAGGGGGAAGCCGTGTGTGTGTGTGGTTTTTTTTGTGACTGTCCTGTGTGTGTGTGTCAGAGGGAAAGCAAATAACAAGGAGAAAGGGAGAGAGTGACAGGGAGAGAGAATGAGGGAGGAGGGAGGGGGAGAGAGAATGAGGGAGGTGGGAAGGGGAGAGAGAATGAGGGAGGGAGAGAGAGAATTAGTGAGGGAGAGAGAGAATGAGGGAAGGAGAGAGAATGAGGGAGGAGGAGAGAGAATGAGGGAGGGGGAGAGAGAGAATAAGGGAAGGTGAGAGAGAATGAGGGAGGGGAAAAGAGAATGAGGGAGGGGGAGAGAGAATGAGGGAGGGGGAGAGAGAATGAGGGAGGGGGAGAGAGAATGAGGGATGGTGAAAGAATGAGGGAGGGTGAAAGAATGAGGATGAGGGAGAGAGAATGAGGGACGAGGGAGAGAGAATGAGGGAGAGAGAATGAGGGATGAGGGAGAGAATGAAGGAGGGGAGTGAGAATGAGGAAGGAGGAGAGAGAGAATGAAGGAGGGTGGGAGAATGAGGGATGGGGAGAGAATGAGGGATGGGGGAGTGAGATTGAGGGAGGGGAGAGAGAATGAGGGAGGGGAGAGAGAATGAGGGAGGGGAGAGAGAATGAGGGAGGGGGAGAGAGAATGAGGGAGGGGAGAGAATGAGGGACGGTGAAAAATGAGGGACGAGGGAGAGACAATGAGGGAGGGGAGAGAGAATGAGGGAGGGGGAGAGAGAATGAGGGAGGGGGAGAGAATGAGGGACGAGGGAGAGAGAATGAGGGACGAGGGAGAGAGAATGAGGGAGCTGAGAAAGAATGAGGGAGGGGGAGATTGAATGGGGGAGGGGGAGATTGAATGGGGGAGAGGGAGATTGAATGGGGGAGGGGGAGGGAATGAGGGAGGGGGAGAGAGAATGAGGGAGGGGAGAGAGAATGAGGGATGAGGGAGATAGAATGAGGGAGGGGAGAAAGAATGAGGGAGGGGGAGGGGGAAAGAGATTGAGGGAGGGTGAGAGAGAATGATGGAGGGAGAGAGAGAGAATAAGGGAGGGAGAAAGGACAAAGGAGAGAGAATGAGGGGGGAGAGAGAATTAGAAAGAGTTAGGGAGGGGGAGAGAGAGAATGAGGGAGGAGTGAAGGGGGAGAGAGAATGAGGGAGGAGTGAAGGCGGAGAGAGAATGAGGGAGTAGGGAGGGGGGAGAATGAGAGAGGGGGAGAGAATGAGGGAGGGGGAGAGAGAATGAGGGAGGTGGGGAGAGAATGAGAGAGGGAGGGATGGAAGAGAATGAGAGAATGAGAGAGTGGAGGAAAGAGAATGAGGGAGAGAGGGGGAGAATGTGTATGAATGTTAGAAAAAATCTGTTAGGTATAACTTTTAACGGTTTAGTTAGATAGAAAAAAAATATGTTAACCTAGGGCGCCAAATACCCTTGCACCAACCCTGGCTCTGACATTATGTCATTAGGTAAAATAAAGCTACTGTAGCTACACCTTTCGTTTTGATCACAACAATCATTTGTCTTAACAGTCTCTTTTGTATTCAATGGAAAAGGTTCCACCATTCTAAACATACAGAAATATGAATAAATTCTAATGTTTCTGCACAGGAGATAAGAGTAACTGTAAATGTCTCTTTATTTTAAGCAAGAAAACACATCTCTTTCAGTATTTGTCAAAATCATACTAAACCTCGGGGGAGGGGGGGGCGGCTTTTAGATTCCGTTTTAGAAGAGAAATCTAGTATTCTAACATCAGAAAGTAAATGACAGACCTGCTGGCTAAAGCCTTTAATGCTGAAGTGATGAGAATTTTATTTTTGTTTTACATAAAACACAGAAAATCTAATATATAGTTAGTCTTCCTTTTTATTCCCTCCCTAGTTAGATTTAAAGGTGAGCGCAATTACTGGTTAAAGGGGAGGACAGAAGACATCCTTGAGCAGAATGCAAGCAGGGATACAGTGAGAAATTGGAGCTGAGATAAAAGGATATCTGTGCAAGAAATCGGCACACCTGGGATTCTTGAGAAATCGGCTAATAGGACTAATTTGCATATCCTAGTTGCATATTTCCCAGGAATCTCTGGGAACCATAACCATACATTATTTAAGGAGAGGCACTGAGTTATTTGCTTTGAGGCATAGGCGTTAAGTTAATCATAACATTAATTTAGACATTCATTTAACGTTTACAAAAAACATACGGGATACCTGGCGCTTATTACAGTAGAAAGTGTCCATACAGTGCAGTCCCTTAAATGTCCAAATGAGGTTCCCAACCAAAATGACGATTGCAGTTGGATTCGTTAGTCCCCCCTAATAAAGGGCTAAAGAAAAAACACAAATTGCGCAGTATATCTGGACATGTGCATACAGGACAGTACGACCACAGTGTAACTACTTACAAGATAAATCTTGCAACTTTCAGTTGAGAGGATCTGTGCTTTAACCTCTTCCTTGCTGTGATCACGAATCCCACGCAAATCTTCTCAATCCCCCTCTTCTTTAGCCTCTCCCAAGTAGATATTCGGAAGGCATGATAAGGAGAGAATACAGCAAGAAAGTGTGGAAAGTACAACACAATTTATTAAAATATATAAAAACAGTCAAATGTAAACTCACATATGGATGCAGTAACACGTGCAATACTAGGATGCCGTCCGCAGCTTGCTATGGTGTCCCTTTGCTTGTTACAAATCAAGTACAGCTGTATGGCTCCTCTCAGCAGCAACTCAGTGCCCAGGACTCTCTTCGCCCTCCCTGGTGTGTTCCGGCGCTGGTCCCGCTGACGTCATTGCCTGAGCGCCGTTCAGACAACTGGGAACCTCCTCTGCAGACGGTGCCTCTAGAACTCCTCCCCCCTAACGCGTTTCGTGACGTGGGGACGTCACTTTTTCAAAGGATAAGGAGCTACTGCCAATAAGCCTTATTTATACCTCCAAGAAGTAATTAACCCCTTGGTGTCAAATTACATTGCATATACATATGACAGAAACGTATTAAAACACAATAAAATTCATTAATACAGATGCTATACATTACTACAAGTCAAAAGAGATTAACTCTGGGATTCAATGGCTTGTATAATGGAAACAGATAGTTAATAAAGATATTAAGTGCATAGTGGATAGAGTGATTTCTAATCCCTTAGGAAGGAGGCTAGATCAAACTCTATATTTAAGCCTTTAGGTGTCAGTGTCCTTAGTGTATATATCCAGAAGCTTTCCCTTCTGGACAAATTCCAAGTCTGCCACCTCCCCTCCAGTTAATTTTAGGGCACTCTATCCCTTTACATGTTAATCCTTCAGGGTTTTGGCCGTGAACTATTTTAAAATGGTTAGAGACACTGTGATTTTCAAACCCTCTTTTAATATTGTACAAGTGCTCGGCTAGCCTACGTTTGAGGGGTCTCCCTGTTCTCCCCACGTATTGGGGACCGCAGGGACATTGTAATAAGTAGACATAATACGTACTTCTACAGCTAATGAAGGTGTTAATTACATAAGTTTTGTTGGTGACTGTGGAATGGAACTTGTCACCTTTTTTGCTGTAATTACACCCAATACACTTGCCGCATGTAAAGTATCCTTTCAAATCACCCAACCATGTACTGTTACCCTGTTTGGGTCCACCTAAGGGACAACAAGGTGCTAGAGATTCTTTTAGGTTCCTAGCCTTCTTATACACAATTTGCGGGTGAGATGGTAGTACAGATTTCAAAATGGGATCTCGCTGGAGAATTCCCCAATGCTTTTTAAAAGTTTTCATTATCTCAGGAACCATACTATTATACCTAGTGATAAAGGGTATACATTCTCCCTTTAGAGAGAGGGAGAATGTATACCCTTTATCACTAGGTATAATAGTATGGCTCCTGAGATAATGAAAACTTTTAAAAAGCATTGGGGAATTCTCCAGCGAGATCCCATTTTGAAATCTGTACTACCATCTCACCCGCAAATTGTGTATAAGAAGGCTAGGAACCTAAAAGAATCTCTAGCACCTAGTTGTCCCTTAGGTGGACCCAAACAGGGTAACAGTACATGGTTGGGTGATTTGAAAGGATACTTTACATGCGGCAAGTGTATTGGGTGTAATTACAGCAAAAAAGGTGACAAGTTCCATTCCACAGTCACCAACAAAACTTATGTAATTAACACCTTCATTAGCTGTAGAAGTACGTATTGTGTCTACTTATTACAATGTCCCTGCGGTCCCCAATACGTGGGGAGAACAGGGAGACCCCTCAAACGTAGGCTAGCCAAGCACGTGTACAATATTAAAAGAGGGTTTGAAAATCACAGTGTCTCTAACCATTTTAAAATAGTTCACGGCCAAAACCCTGAAGGATTAACATGTAAAGGGATAGAGTGCCCTAAAATTAACTGGAGGGGAGGTGACAGACTTAGGAATTTGTCCAGAAGGGAAAGCTTCAGGATATATATATACTAAGGACACTGACAACTAAAGGCTTAAATATAGAGTTTGATCTAGCCTCCTTCCTAAGGGATTAGAAATCACTCTTTATCCACTATGCACTTAATATCTTTATTAACTATCTGTTTCCATTATACAAGCCATTGAATCCCAGAGTTAATCTCTTTTGACTTGTAGTAATGTATAGCATCTGTATTAATGAATTTTATTGTGTTTTAATACGTTTCTGTCATATGTATATGCAATGTAATTTGACACCAAGGGGTTAATTACTTCTTGGAGGTATAAATAGGGCTTATTGGCAGTAGCTCCTTATCCTTTGAAAAAGTGACGTCCCCACGTCACGAAACGCGTTAGGGGGGAGGAGTTCTAGAGGCACCGTCTGCAGAGGAGGTTCCCAGTTGTCTGAACGGCGCTCAGGCAATGACGTCAGCGGGACCAGCGCCGGAACACACCAGGGAGGGCGAAGAGAGTCCTGGGCACTGAGTTGCTGCTGAGAGGAGCCATACAGCTGTACTTGATTTGTAACAAGCAAAAGGGACACCTTAGCAAGCTGCGGACGGCATCCTAGTATTGCACGTGTTACTGCATCCATATGTGAGTTTACATTTGGCTGTTTTTATATATTTTAATAAATTGTGTTGTACTTTCCACACTATCTTGCTGTATTCTCTCCTTATCATGCCTTCCGAATATCTACTTGGGAGAGGCTAAAGAAGAGGGGGATTGAGAAGATTTGCGTGGGATTCGTGATCACAGCAAGGAAGAGGTTAAAGCACAGATCCTCTCAACTGAAAGTTGCAAGATTGACCTTGTAAGTAGTTACACTGTTGTCGTACTGTACTGTATGCACCTGTCCAGATATACTGCGCAATTTGTGTTTTTTCTTTAACCCTTTATTAGGGGGGACTAACGAATCCAACTGCAATCGTCATTTTGGTTAGGAACATCATTTGGACATTTAAAGGACTGCACTGTATGGACTCTTTCTACTGTATCAAGCGCCAGGTATCCCATATGGTTTTGTATGAGTTTTGTGTGAGGTTGAGGAGATAACCTGCACTGTGGGACAACTTAGGCTGATTTATTTGTTTGTTTTTTAGTCGTCACGTTCACTTGGTATTGTATGTGCACTTTATTATATTGTAGGCGCAATTAAGTATGCACACCATTTAATTTAAGGCACATTTTTTTTGTATTAGCTCATTATAGGTTAAGCGCTGTAGTTTTGGTGTATTAGTTAGTTATTTACATTATTGATTCATTTAACGTTAAGTTAAATAGCCTAACGGACCTTAGTACATCTGTACATCTGGATCTTATAATCATCATCATCATCGTCATCGTCATCGTCGTCGTCATCATCATCATCATCATCATCATCATCATCATCATCATCATCATCATCATCATCATCATCATCATCATCATCATCATCATCATCATCATCACTGTGGTGCATTATAATGAATACCAACATCTCTACATTTCTGGCAACTCCTTCATGCCTCCTAATACCTTCCCTTCCCCTACTGATGCCAACACAAAATGGGTGTAGGGGTAGCTTTCAAGGGAGGAAATGTCTAAATAGGAATCGATAACAGGGTTTAATTTTGAATTCTATTTGGCTCGGGCAGAGAAAGGCAAATTACAAAAGGGAAGTGGGGGGGGGGTTGGATTGAGATCATCCTGAACCAGTGAAGTCCGGGGAGATGCAGATTCGGGGAATCCTGAACCGTGAATCTAGACTTTGAAATTCAACATTTTAGCATGTAACCAAACTGATTGCTTTACTGCAGCTGTAGCCGGAATTGCTGTCCCTGGGGCCGTGGCGTAAAAAGCAAAATGCTGCAGCTCGGGGAACAGTTAAAGCCCCGGCTGCCTGCAGGTGGTCCCTTCTTCCGAATGGGATCATCCCCATGGAGAGGTGTCCCACTGCCGGGAGATGCTTCAGTCAGGGTTCCGAGAACATCTGTATTTCTATAAAAGAAATGGGTAGCAATTTTAATTATAGCCCAAATCATAACAATAGGTTATCTGGGGCATACAAAAATAGTAAATATAACTTAAAAATACAAAAAAAAACATACAAATTGATGTTTACTGCATTAAATACAAGTCGTAGAAACTCACGCAATTGGGCAGCAGGGAAAGATGTAGTCATTCATAGAATAAATGTCTGTTTACTCACGGTCAGTGTTCAAGAAAGCGTTTTATTTACAGATAACAGTGTGGGTGGGAAAAATACAGCCACATCCAGCCTGCTGAACCGTTCTCTCCCGTCCAACCTCTCTCCAAACCTCTCACCTCAGCTGCAAGAGCAGCAGCAAGAGAGAGAGAGCGTGGTGGCTGAGGCGAGAGAGAGTGGCCGAGACAAGAGAGAGAGAGAGTGGCAGAGGCGAGAGAGAGAGTTGTAGCGGAAGCCCACCCAGCTGGGGCCTAACCTGAATGTTAGGGTCCGCCAGAAGTGCGTCAACTTCTGTAATTACCACGTGGGTGGGCTGCCTCAATCGCCATCGCGTTGCTACTACCTGAGGTAGGACTCCAGAATGGAAGAGAAGGGGGGTGATAGAGAAGTGAGATAAGGGGAGGGTGTGAGAGAAAAGGTAGATAAGGGGGGTGACAGAGAAGTGAGATAAGGGGAGGGTGTGAGAGAAAAGGTATATAAGGGGGGGTGACAGAGAAGTGAGATAAGGAGGGAGAGAAAAGAGACAAGGGGGAATGAGAGAGAAGTCACCGGGACATTTAAACATGGCGGAGATACTGGCACCCCATACCGAGGTTTGTAACTCAGGAATCAGGGGATCCCAGAGGCTAAAATGAATGTGGTTCAGCTCCGGAGACCCCCTGCTTTAATAATATGGTATTAAAATAAAATGAAAGCTGTGCGATCGCCTGTTAGAGGCGCGCAGGGAGAGTGACTGATTCTGCCTACTCTTACTGAGCATCTCTTACAGACTGATACCGCCTGGTAGGTTTCCTACAGCGGTCGTCCCATTCAGAAGCAGGGCCGCCTGCTGTGTTAATCCTGATGGGCCATTCCCCTTAGCCAAGCACTGTGCTGTGAGCGCTCGCCTCTTGGTTTGCGGCTGCTGATAGATCGAAAATGCCACATCTGTATCAGCTAATATTCTGATATTTACTGTAAAAACATATCCCATATACAGATGTAGTAAAGCTTGGTGTCTTCTCTGCCCAACCATGGCACCAAAGCATTAACCCTGCAGGGGATTCCATTCAGAAGAATGTATCCTCTGCTGCTCGATCGCGGCAGACACTGTTCCCAGCGCCACATACCTTTTCTACTTCATCCTCTGTGATGGGGATAGTATGTCTTACTACATCTGTATTATATAGTCTAAATTACTTGACCAGATAGACAATTATTTGATTCTGTCAAATAAAACGCTATGTGGGGTCTACTTATATTAAACATAGCCTTACATCCTGTACCCCTCTGTATTCCTTATTTTGTGTTGTCTGGTTATGTAACAGTACTCATCACTGTGACATAGTAAGTCTGCTGAATAAGGAGTGGGACAATTATTTTTTGCATTATATGTATAAAAATAACATTCTTCAGTTTAGCCTATAGCTGCTGCTGTGCCACTGTGACAAGCAAAACGGGGAAATAAGTGAGTGGGATAGAAAAGCTATAAATGGGTGAAGAGTAGAAGAAAAGATAAATAAAAGAACACACTATAGTTGCAGTAAATATTTTTTCTTATTATACAGACCAATATACTGTATGTGTCATTATTAGCAAAGAAAGAGAGGAAGAAAGACAGATGGGTGTGTAAGAGAGAGGAAAATAAATATAGAATGACAAAGAAGGAGGATGAGAGTGGTGAGTGTGGTGTAAGGTGGACAAGGAAGACGAGGTGTTGTCATTGAGAGTGTTAACCTCCCAAATTCCTTGGCAGCCTGTCATTATTATATAAAAAGCAAAGGCCATAGCCATGTCCTGTAAGGGATAATCCTATACATCAGAGGGCAGGAAAGGGAATTTAATTACTTCCTTATTTGCTTTGCATCGTGATAGGAGTATACACTTTGAGCAGGGAATGCAGAGAATAAAAGAAAAGTTCAATCAAATCAATACAAAATAAGGGTCAGCTTAGTTTTTAATTTTGATGGAATACAGTAGTTGAATCAGACACTGTCCAGAGACATTTTTTAGCTAGAGTTCCCAATATTCTTAAAGCAGCACCCATGGTTTGATTTTTAATTGTGTTTTTAATAGGTTTGAAGCAGGGGGTCTCCAGAGCTGAACAGCATAAATTTCTGCTCTGAGGACCCCTTGCTTCCTGAGATCTTATCTTGTTGAGGGTGCTAGTATCAGCTCCAACTGGGCTAGTTTGGGCTATCCTAATGGTGGTTTAAATTTACTGTGTCATGCAAGCAATAGGAAGCAGTGACATCATCCCTTGAGGCATAATGCCAAATGTAACAGACTTGTAAATCAACTTGTTTTACATTTAACACATCAGTTATCCAGATATATCCTCTCCATGTTACCAACGGGAAATGTGGTGTAAATGTTGTCCAAAGGGCTTAAGAGATCTAGCAAATTTAATCCCGTGTTGGCAGTAAATTACAGCTCAGAACCTTTCCAAAGATACATGTAAGAAAACGTCACGTGTTACATAATAGCAAGTAATTCTGAACTACCCGAGTTTTCTAGGACACATACATTACAACACCCACAATAGATTCATCAGTCAAACTACGGAAAGGTGTTACCCACCTGTCTAAGTGTAATGTGGTTATTTGTTTAGTACGCTATTGAGGAGTGGGAGGCAAAGGCAGAGAAAACAGGAAGAACCAGAAACCTACATAGCTGGAAAGGTGGGAACTAAAATATAGCTGAATAGATGAGACCGCTTGGGAAAGAGTCAGAAAATAAGGTGCTCTAGAGGATGCAGTGGGGGCATGAGAAAGGCACAATGCTGTAGCTTGCCCGAGAGCATAGGACTTAAGAAACACAAAGAAGTGCAATGCAGAAAGAAATGTGTGTAGGATACTGGGTTTGTGTATATACAGCCACATAAATAGCTACCAGGGGCCCCATAGCACAAACAGCTTTCAAAGGTAGAGATAAAATCCCTAGAGAGGTGTAGGTATGTACGAAGAGAATGATACAGAAATAACAGACTGCAATTCAGATAAAGCCATTATTGGCCCCGATACACTAAGCTCTGTTTGGCTATTTTACCTAACTTTGACCACACTAACGTTATGACTAACCTAGCACCTACGCTCTAAAGCAAATAACGTTAACGCAGTGCTATGCCTTAAATAACAAAGAATAGCGCAAGAGCCCTGTTTTATTTGAGTCCCAAGTGCTATATACAGTATATATCCCCCCAAACACACCTCTAGACAACACATGGTGGAAAAAAATGGGCACCAGCTGGGACATATGCTAATAGGAGTCATCATATCTTATTAGTATCGTTTTCTCTCTCACTCCCTCACCCTCTTTATCTCCCAAAAACAATATTTCAGGCTCTGGAGGGTAATAACTCCACCTTTATGTAGGACACAAATTAACATCTCACCTTTACAACAATGGGTACCTACCGGGAAATAAGCTAATAGAGTCTTTAGCATATCCTATTAGTTTCACTCTCTCTCTCCCACTCTTTTCACTCACACACTCTCCCAAAGCCCATATTTCAGGCTCTGGAGGGTAATAACTCCACCTTTAGGTATGACACAAATGAACAACTCACCCTCACAATAATGGGCACTTACAGGAAAATATGCTAATAGAAGTAATTACCATACCCTATTAGCCTCCCCCTTTCACTCTCCCTCACTCTCCCTCACTCTCTCTTTCACTCTCTCTCTCCTCCTCACTCTCTCCCTCACTCTCTCCCTCTCTCCCTCACTCTCCCTCACTCTCCCCTCCTCCCTTTCCCTCTCTCCTCCTCCCTTTCCCTCTCTCCAGTGTATTAACGCCACCTTTAGGTGAGACACAAATGAACATCTGGTTACTTGAAGCTAACATTAACCTCATGCTAATGAGTTAAACGACGGCCGTATAATTAGCTTAGTGGATTTCAGTTAGACTCAGGGACAATAACGTCCGTTACTTATTTAAGTAAACAGACAATTTTCCCACCGGGATAGTGCTTCAGTGACAACTCCTTGACAAAGGGTGAGAAACGCGTACTTTAAATAGATTGCAACCTTTTGGAATGAACCTGGTCTCTTCAACTTCCAAGTTGCCACTGAAGCGCTATCCCGGTGGGGAAGCTTTACTTGTCTGATTACCTTCAAAGCTTGCATCAGGAACACATTGGCTGGAGAAGATGAACGACACCATTGAGACACAGAAGCATGGAGACACAGCGCTCACGGTGAGCAGGCAGTCTGACAAAGGTATACTTATGTACTGAAAGAGTTAAATGATTGACCCTCTAGGAGACCTATGTGTTATTGCTGATCGTTGCTGATGAAGATGTATGTGCTCAGTGCCCAGCATCCATAATGGAATCTTAAACTAAAGGATGATGTTTGAAATGACTCGGCAGCACTGATTTCTTTATTGATCTATACTTATTTAGGTAACCTGACGTTATTTGTTCTGATTTAACAGAGCTTAGTGCATCTACAGTAGTCAACGACAGAGCCACTGTTTGAGCCACCTGTGCTGAAGCTGGGATATTCTTCAAATCTGACCTGTTTGTGGCCCTTGAGGACAGGAGTTGGACACCCCTGATCTATTAAAGACAATCCATTCTGCTGGTTCCATCCATCCTAATATGACCCTGTTTGGGGGAGTTGATTAACTTGATTTGGTCTGAAATATGACAAACTCTATTGGTTTTGCAATGTGACACTGCCCTACCAATTGGAAGATTTCAACACAGTGACAAGACCTCAGTTCTAGAGATTGTGCAATCACATAGAAGCTTGCTAGGCAAAGGTCACTATATTTCCTTACATTTGGTATGTAAACTATTAAATGTAGTTATTTAGCATGAATGTGCTTTTACTGCACTGCCATGGACTTTTCAGCAAACACTGGTACTGATATGTACTAGCAATACATAATATACTACCTGAATACCTTCTGTTGATATATAATGTAATGTATACTGTATGCAACAAGCTACAGTAAGTGCTAGACTTAGCTTGAACACTATATTATTAAGGTGGTTTGAATAGTATTCCACTATGCGGCCTTAGGCTGAGCTCCAAGCATGAGGACCGGGTGTCCTACATTTACGCACGCGGGGGGGGGGCATTGCGGGTAGTTGAGCGCGCTGGAAAGTTAGTTTTTTTTCTTTACCTAAGCGCCGAGCGCGGGTGAGCGTGTGTGCCCGCGCACTAGTGCACGCGGGGACTTACATATATCTACATATGTAAGTAACCCGCCGCAAGCGCCGCTCGCTCAGCGCTAGCGGGGACGCAGCCTTATGTAAAATGAATTGAAAGAAGTTCAAATAACCATGAAGGTCATGTAACAACAAATTATTGTCAAATTCAACTTGTTGAGTGTGTAATGAAGGAGCATGGCGTCATGATTACTGAAAAACGGTTGAACCAATAGGTGTAATGAAAACAGTTTATTACATTAAAGTGAAACAGAATTAAACAAATTCAAGAAATATTTTAAAGCTGTATTTTGACAATCAACAATACAATAATAAATATGCTTCTTCAATAATTGCATTTTTGAGTAAAACATTTCTTGAAATATTTTGTATAATAATTCTATCAATTCATGAAATGTGCTTAAAGCAACCCAGTATAATTTATTGATGTGACTGTTTTTCAAATCAGCTTAATATTTTAATGTATGTTAAAATGTACAGTATAATCAGAGTGCAATATCAATTAGACCTGGGTGAGTCAGATTACATGTTTTACTGCAGAGAATAAGCTGGAAAGTTTGCCTTCTGGTCCAGGAGTTTCATTCTTGATAGAAGCAGAAAATTACCTAGCATTTAATTGTGTCATATATAAATGTGCTAGTAAAATTCAGGCTCTAAATGTGCCAAATTAGAACCAGATTTTACATATATCTACAGTACATGAACAAAGTGGTACCACTGTGTTTGTTAAAACATTTCTAGACAAAAGATGCAAACTTAAAGTGACAGAAATTGTCTCATACCCAGTACCTTGGTAATGAGGCTTGTTTGTGTAATGTTCTACAGATTGTAGGCTGTCCAGGAATTTAGAACATACAATACAAGGCTGTATAATGCATAACAAGTAGATTATTATACGTCATTCTGAGGTCAGAAGGAAAATGCAGAACAAAAGTCATTGATATATTTAATGACATGGCATATCCTACGCTATTTCCGCTACTTTTCTAAGGAAGAGCCTGAAGAAGTGACCTTAGTGGCCCTGAAAGCTTGCACTCTTTCTAACCATTAGTATCACTTTTACCTTACTTGTTCTATCTACGCTACAGGCTAACACAGTACATCCCTCCACTGATGAAAATATATTTTACACACTAATATATTCATCAAATTTGCATACCCCTTGTAATTAGCGAAGTCCTGGCATGACTCCTATGGCATAATAATAGAGCCCTACATTGCAATATCCAAATTACAGATAATTGTACGCTTTGCTGATGCCCTTTTTGTTCTAGGTCAATGCAAATATTTTAACCTGTATGACATTTCAAATGGCAATCCATCATAAGTGAAGCCGTTTTTAAACCCCTGAACCATCAATTGTTTAAATGTGATGTAATATCAACAATGACAAAGGGTTAAATCTTTTCCCGAAACTTTTTTATAAAGCGATTTTGCAGAAATTGCATTTTACAAAAATTAATGGAATAGGGAACATCAAAAAAAATAAATAAGTTACTAAATCTTTAAATACTGTCACACAGAATGTGGTTACATGAAATGTTTACATCTCTGAGAATGTGCTAAGGGTAAGTCAATCTTTGGGGAAGAGTGACGGAAGATGAATCAATGATTTACTCTAGAATTCCACAGGTGTAAACGTTGAGACAGATTTAGCAATTACAATACAGATTGTTTTAAATAGGAAAAAGCAAGGACAAAATAAAAGTAATTGTCACGTATACTGTAATATTGTAGTGAATATTGTAGTGAAGCTTTAAAAGCTTATCTTGAATTTCTCCATTTCAAAGCTGAACTACAACTTTCTATGAAACATGCAGTATGTGGCATTTTTTAATTAAACAAATCACTCTTACAATCCCTTATAGTGCATTTTAGTTTTAAATTACTTTAAATAATGAATACAAAATATATTAGCCATACATTTTTAACATGCTCGCTAAAGACTTCGCTGAAACCTAAAATGTGAATTAAAAAAAAAAACAGTTAAATGATCAATCTCTAAGCTGCTGGGCTACTGTATGGTTTGTCAGTCAATGAAACGTCCAGAGTTCCTTATTGCTTCGAATTACATACCTCACATTACCCAAAAAACTGTGAATACTGTTGAACATGAGCCTGCATATAAGGATAACATATTATGATGTTTTAAACAGTGGTCCATTTTCTGTGTCCTTCTCACATGGCGTGCTGTCCCATGTCTTCATTCGACATTTCTTACTGTACGAGCTTATCTGGCTGATGAACAATATTAAGGTGTAATCGTTAATATTGACACGTTGGAGAGAAGAGTCGCATTAGATGTACTGACTCTTGGAATACTGAGCTTGGCTTGTAGTTTGCTCTAGTGTTTGGCACGGGACATACACTGGCCTTGGTAGAGATAACTGCGATGAATACTGAGTGCCTTTGCACCTCTCTTCACGTTGGCAATGCCAGCAGAGTATCGCTCCTGCAATCAGCAGAAACAGCACAGTGGGCCAGCCAAGGAAAATTGCTTCACCAATTTCCTGTCGCTGTATGGTTTTGCACATGGGGTTGTTAATTTCTCTGATGATGTTGCTGGCAGTCCAGCTCACTGGAATCAGAACAAGGATGCCGGCGATAATGAATCCGATTCCTGCCGTTAAAAGCAGGCAGTTTCTGCCTCTCTCTTCTCCTCTGTGACAGCGAGCACACAGCAAGCCAACAATCGCGACTATTAAGGAAATGATTGCGATGACCACAGCAAAGGCCATCAGTACTCTTCCAGCTTTCAGGTCAGTAGTGATAGACAACAGAGAGTCGTAGCTGGTGCAGTGCATGTTGTTGTGGTTTTTTGTCACGCAGGTTAACCATAAACCATCCCAACGACTTAACCATTGTCCATCAATACGTTTGTCACAGTTTAGTGCATTACCTTCCACCATATACGACACCCTCCACTGGGACATTGATGTGACGACAATGGTAAGTATCGTGCCAATAGCCCCCAGCACAATTCCGAGAATCTGGACAATGAAGTATGCCATGTTTCTTCAGATGTTGTCTCTCTTGCACAAAATACGTTTCAGTAGTATGTGCAGTTCTCTCCCACAATCAATGGGTTTGTAAATCTTGCTGCCTTTGTATCCTCAAACCAACCAGGTGTGCAGGATCTGCGCTCTTTCACTGGAGTTCTGCACTTGAAGTTTTTCCAGGTGTCAATGGTACAGGCATGGCTCTGCAGGCTGTTTTTATTAATCATGTCACGTGTAACAGCTCCTCTGCGTCATAAGACGTTAACCATGGGTGTGACCACATGAGGAAATCCCATTTAATATAAGTATTGGTAAGAGTCACAAACTGTGAGTATTTTGTTGCTCTTTCGAAACCAAAAAAAAAAAAAAAGATATAGAAACATTTGGAAAAGTTATGTCAAATATTTGGCAAAGTTACAACAAACGTGCAAATGAGGAAAGTGAGGGTAGGCTCGTGCCAGGGAGGACTTCCATCAACTTCAAACACCACAGCTACTGCACTGAACAGCCTGTACAGTACTTTAAGGGATTTATAATCCATTCATGAAAGCCCTGCATAAGGAACTGTGACCAGAAGCGAAAGGGGCTTTATTTGCCTAGGTAGCAATTACACACATTTTGTGATGAGTGAGCTCTACTTGACAGGTACATGTGCAACAATTTCTGTGGAATACACGATGCCTTTGCCTGCTCAGTTCACGTTGCCATGGTTTCACTTATGATACACATTCCAACATTATTCTTCATTCTACCGTTGTACAAATATTTCCAAATACTGAAAATGATGTGGATTCCTATTTGATTATATTTCAGCTTTTATACAGTAATTATGCAAAACAGAGGTAGTTCAAAATACACCAAAGAGGCTGGTCGTATCGCCCCCTTATTAATTAGCAAATTTAATTGATGTTTTTTGGTATTTGGAAAGCATTTGAATTTGAAATAATTAGGTTAGTAAATTTAGATTTGGAAATGATGCTACTTGCTTAATTTCTTTTTAAACTCCTCTATATAAAGCTCATCTGAGATTTAAGAATCTTTTTGCCACATTGGTATTACTGTACTTACTAATTTAAACCATCTGCATGCAGCACAAATGCGCTTCGTCAATAGCTGCAGTTCAAAAAGAGTGCACATTCATTACTTTCAGTTTGATAAACTCCCCTCTAATACAGATGTAGCAGATGTTGATGTTGACACAAGTTAGCACACAAAATAGTATGTGTGTAATCCCTTAACCCTTAACTCGGAGCAGGGACTCCTCTTCCTTAATGTCTAAAGCACTTATTCCCATGATCTGTTATTTATATTATCTGTTATTTATTGGATTACCACGTGTATTACTGCAGTGAAGCGCTATGTACATTAATTGCGCTATATAAATAAAGACATACAATACAATACAACCCAGCGATGCGCAAACTGGGGGCTGAATTTCTTGGGGGGGGGTGCGGGCGGTTACAGAGGCCCTGCGCTCTTCCCCACGGCATTTAAATTAAATGCCGGGGAGGCGTGAGGCCCCCGTAACTCCCTTACCTGCTCTCTGCCGGGTCTTCGGCAATGCGTCGCCATGGCAACTTGCGTCAAATGACACGGCGGGGTCACGTGACTTGATGTCACTTGACCCGCGGCGTCATTTGACGCCGAGTCGTTGGAGAGGAGGGACACGAATGCTGCGGCTGCTGGGCAAGGGGGCGCAGCTCAAGACGTTTTGCACCCCTGTCTTAACCCTTGTTTTCAATAGCACTGCTGCTATTAAACAAGCCAGTGTTAGCACAACACATCGCATTAACGGGTGCAATGGTGTCTGCTACATCTGTATATTGAACATAAGTACAATGTAAAAATGAGCATTCAATTTTAAAGCTGCTCTTCAAGCTTCCATTTTACATTTTTCCCCCCTTCAATATGTACTGTACATCAATACAATCTGCACACTGACAAGTCATTAGCTAAGTTGCTGATCGATCCGTTCTCCTGTAATCGATCGTTGAAGATTCGGCTGGGGGTTCTGTATATAACTGTTAGGCCCGCAGAAGATTACCCAAGATGTAAAGTTCTGTGGGGAAGATCATGTGACCAGGTAGGCACTAGATACAATTGTTGCCCTGCTAGAGAGAGGGCTGGGCTCAAGAGCCAGAGCCTGTCACAGAAGAGGAAGGGGATGTGACTTTGTAAATGGTTGCTATAGATACAAAAATGTTTGTTACATTAGAATACATTTAAAAAGTCTTTCAAATTGTTTTTTCTTTAAACGCTAGAAGTATTTTCTCATAGTACAGAACAGATTTATTTAAAAACAAACATAAAACAACCAAACATAAATGCAGGACATTGCTTGGACTGCAGCTTTATGACAGAAGTGTCATGTCAGTTTTGTTACTTTTAAGCTAACATTCGGTAGTATTACTTTAAACATACTGCCTGCTTTTATCAGTTGAAGAAGACATCTCTGATTAATCTTGATGTGTCCTTTCCAGTGCAAGACAATAATGATGAATATCACCATATTTACCCCTAAAAATAATTGTTGGTGCTGCGTGTTACATGGGTTTAGGAGAACCGTTCACTGGGGAGACTAGGGGTGACCAACCCTACTATTGCATCATCCAACGTATCACAGAAAAAGGTCTTATCGGGCAGTGGTGCTAAACTCCAGTCTTCAAGACCCCCCAACTGTTCAGGTTTTCAAGATACCCAAGCTTCAGCACAGGTGGCTCAATCTGTTGCCCAGTCTTTGACTGAACCACCTATGTAGAAGCAGGGAGCCACTGATTGAGCCACATTTGCTGAAGCAGGGATATTCTGAAAGCCTGACCTGATGGGGTGTCTTGAGGACTGGAGTTGAGCACCCTTGTTCTAGGGTGCTTTTCTTTGATAAATATGATACCATTTTTTTTTCTGTGAAAAATAAAAAGAGAGAGAGAGAGAGAGAGAGAGAGAGAGAGAGAGAGAGAGAGAGAGAGAGAGAATATGTAGCCAATTGAAGGGAGGGACGACAGAGTTTTACAGCAACGAAATGGGATGAACGAAATGTCCTCAATAAGTGAACAGCCGAACCCCACAACTGAGCCAATATAGAAGTCACTCCCCTGGTAGTAGACTAGGATGTAACGTGTAACATGCAGAAAAACCAGTGATATACGGATATGCACCCTGAAGGAAAGGTACTCACACTTGCTGAGATAGTAGCCTGTAGTCAGCGTGCGACTGCTCCAATTCAATTCAGCAGAGAGATGCCTACTAGATGAAGTACCAGCAGTGCACTGCTCATTTGAACCAAGAAAAAGATGGCGACAAGATCAAAAGGTAGGTAAAAAACTATGTACTTAATTTGGTCATCTGACTACAAAAAACTCACACCATATGTGAGAGAACCTCTAACACGTTTCGGACTTCTCAGTCCTTTGACAAAGAGTTGTGAAGCCCGAAACGCGTTAGAGGTATATAGTTTTTTACCTACCTTTTGATCCAGCCGCGCCGTCCCTTTGGGACATCTCTCTGATATATATATATATATAGATATATATATATATAGATATATATATATATATATATATATATCTATATATATATATATATATATATAACACAGAACCCCAGCAAGCTCTTCTCTGTTGCTTGTTGTATACATTTGCCACGCTCAATAGCTCTCCTTTTTGACACTTATATACATATATATTTTTGGGGGGCTCAGGGGTTCCCAAAAAGAGCTTGCTGGGGTTCTTTGTGTTGTCTAACTTATTTTCAGCTGTCTCAGCTGTTGGAGGTTAGCGGCCCCACCCTCCCAGGTTTTAAGCCCGCCCCTCCCCACTTCCCAAGTTAGTGGGTCCTTTTCATTTTACTGGATATAGATCTAATGTTGGTCTTTCTCCCTCCTAATAGAGGTAAATGAGAATTGTATTCCTAATAGAGGTATATTAGTATTTTATCTGTTAGTGTTAGGACCTGCAAACTGGGTTTGCCTTGTCGTGGCTCACAGGCTTACAACGCTTTGGCCAAAGGGTTAAACTAAATGACCCTTTTTCAAGAGAATATACTGTCGCGGCCGAGTTTATTCTTACCTTTGCCTGGTCTCGGCCGCGACAGTAACCGGGCGCGCGCCGGGGTGTCCCGTGCGCGCGCCGAAGCCTCGGAGGAGCGGTCCTCCGATCGGGGCTTCCCCCTCCCCTCTCCGGGTCTGCCGGGTCCCCCGGAACCCCCCACCGTCGTCCCCCACATCGCGGGACACCAGGGCTCCATCGGGGAGCCCGGGGCACGTGTGCATGGGGCGCAGGCACCCGATGAAGCGTGACCGCGCATCGGTGACGCGCGGCACGCCGAGGGGATTTGGCTAGCAAGCCGGGACATCTCCCGGCTTGTGGAACTAGCCAAGTAAGGATAAAACGTGTCACCAGTGTATACGTAGTTTACTGTGTATTTCTGTCATATTGTATGTAGCATTGGGCTTCTCTGTTGCTTGTTGTATACATTTACCACGCTCAATAGCTCTCTTTTTTGACACTTATATACATAGATATTTTGTGGGGGCTCAGGGGTTCCCAAAAAAGAGCTTGCTGCGGTTCTTTGTGTTGTTTAACTTATTCTCAGCTGTTTCAGCTGGTGGAGGTTAGTGGCTCCTCCTTCCCAGGTTTTAAGCCTGCCCCTCCCCACTTCCCAAGTTAGTGGGTCCTTTTCATTTTACTGGATATAGATCCAATGTTGGTCTTTCTCCCTCCTAATAGAGGTAAATGAGAATTTTAATCCTAATAGAGGTATATTAGTATTTTATCTGGTAGTGTTAGGACTTGCGAACAAGGTCTGCCTTGTTGTGGCTCACAGGCTTACAATGCTTTGGCAAAAAGGGTTAAACTAAATGACCCTTTTTCAAGAGAATATATAAGTTTTTTATTGTGTATTTCTGTCATATTGGATGTAGCATTGGGCTTCTTTTTCGTCTTTGTATATATATATATATATATATATATATATATATATATATATATATATATATATATATATATATTATATACACCTCTACATAGAGTAACTTATATGTGATGGGATCTATGCATCAAAGACAAAATGATGCTGCAAATTTGTTATTTTGAGGCAACTTGCGCTGAAAAATATCTGTACTAGGCAGCTTCTATGCATTCATTTTATTTGCGCCATTTCAGATATGTCTACGTCTGCCTGCAACAAGATATTCGATTTATTAAGCAAGTGGAGGAGTTAGCGCAGAGTGATATTTTCATATTGGCACAGGCCTTTGTATTAAAAAAATGTGCGGCACTTTTCTTGAAGGTTCTCCTTCACCTTAAATGTGGCGTAAGTCGTTTTTTTTAGCGCGGAATAATAGCGCAAAATGAGCCAAATTGTAAAATAGCAGAAATGCACTTCAGAAATATGTCGCGTTTCAGACACGACAAAATGTGACATTTTAGGATGCCTCAGCACACACGTACCTCTTGCTATATGGTGCCCTGTGTCGGGAGATACCTGGGAAATAAACTAATTTTTAATATGCATATATGTCTCTCTCTCCTCTCCCCTCTCCCCTGTCTCCTTTCTTATCTCTCCTCTCTCCTCTCCCCTCTCCCACCTCTCTCGGACACATTGCGCCTGGTTCGCGAAATATGGTGAAAGCTTTGTACATCTCTATTGACATACACAGTGTAGCAAGCTCAAAACCCAAACCCACTACAGTGTGTCATTGGGAGTACTATTGGGTGTGTGACCAAAATGTGCACAGCAAGAGACAAAATGGTCCCAATGCTACATTCAATATGACAAATGATTTAGTCAATTAATATGTATTTTATCTGTATTCTTTCTTCATAAATATGGGTCACTTCATTAATCCAAAATATTTTAAGCCTAGAACCACATCACAGTAAACCCATTTCAGTAGGTCCTACACCAGGGGGTGGCGCAAACTTTTTCCCTGCGCCCCCCCTGCTGGCGGTCCCCTCACCCCCGCACCTCCCTTCCCCCCTGGAGGTCGCGCCCCCTAGTTTGCGCAACGCCGTCCTACACTACCAATATTATTCTGTTTTATGTATTTCTTCCACTGCGTCGAGAGAAGGGGAAACAAGTGCGTTCTTCATAGATTAAATCGTAGTGTACTGAGCTTTCAAAAGCTCGCATGTCTGTTCTTCAAGTGGACTCTCATGTTATTGAGGAAGCAAGGTTTTGAAAGCTCTGTAAATTATAATATTACCTCAGAAAAACCTCTCATCCAGGTCAATTAAATTATATCTCTGTCTACAACAAATGTATTAGTTTTTTTAAATTATTTTTCATTCTTTTTTTTTAATCTGCTTTTGTTTACTGTAGCAAAACACGAGTAAATGTTCGAGCAGTCACTGCCAGTGCATATTTTTGTGACTGAAACACATGGACTATCGCCCTTGTGCATGAATAGTCATTAGCTTATACCTTATTTTAGGAACTGTACCGTAGGTGTGGTGGCCTGTTCAATTCGTCATGCCTTGGATCTGGAATGTTTAGATGAATCAATCAAATCGCCACATGGTATTTATGAGACCCAGCCCAAAATACAGCATTCATTTGCTAGCTGTTTCTATCCTATATTTTGTGTTACATAGTTACATAGTTACATACTGTAGTAGGTCAAGACTAAAATAGACATACAGTATGTCCATCGAGTTCAACCTATGTTAAATTTAGGTGACAGATATTATCCTAGATTTTTATTTAAAATATAATGATCCAGAGGAAGGCAAACTTAAGGGGGGAAAGAAATTCCTTCCTGACTCCAAGAATTGGCAATCAGATTACTCCCTGGATCAACATCCTTCCCATGTATACTTATTTGGTATATTTGGTACATCCCTATATTCCTCTCCTTTCTAAAAAAGATGTCCAACCTTTTTTTGAACAAATCTATTGTATCTGCCATCACTGTCTCCATGGGTAATGAATTCCACATTGTAACTGCCCTTACTGTAAAGAACCCTTTCCTTTGTTGCTGGTGAAATCTCCTTTTCTCCAACCTTAAGGGATGGCCCGAGTCCTTTGTACTGCCTGTGGGATTCGAGTCAAATCTATGTTAAATTTAAAATGGTGACATGGAAGAGCAGCTCAGAGCATTATACTGAATTATAAAACTGTATTGTAGAGACGAGATAGACCTATATTTTGTGTTACATAGTTACATACTGTAGTAGGTCAAGTCTAAAATAGACATACAGTATGTCCATCGAGTTCAACCTATGTTAAATTTAGATGACAGATATTATCCTAGATTTTTATTTAAAATATAATGATCCAGAGGAAGGCAAACATAAGGGGGGAAAGAAATTCCTTCCTGACTCCAATAATTGGCAATCAGATTACTCCCTGGATCAACATCCTTCCCATGTATACTTATTTGGTATATTTGGTACATCCCTATATTCCTCTCCTTTCTAAAAAAGATGTCCAACCTTTTTTTGGAACAAATCTATTGTATCTGCCATCACAGTCTCCATGGGTAATGAATTCCACATTGTAACTGCCCTTACTGTAAAGAACCCTTTCCTTTGTTGCTGGTGAAATCTCCTTTTCTCCAACCTTAAGGGATGGCCCGAGTCCTTTGTACTGCCTGTGGGATTCGAGTTCAACCTATGTTAAATTTAAAATGGTGACATGGAAGAGCAGCTCAGAGCATTATACTGAATTATAAAACTGTATTGTAGAGATGAGATAGACCTGAAGTTATTAGGATTTTTTTTTTTTAATCCATGTCAGATCTTGAGGATGCCACCGATTCTGATCGGATTATTTGTACCATATAATATGCCCCACTTGCTATAGAAAGAACATAGTTTTGTAGTGTACAAATATTTCCCTGACAGGATCCAAAAAATGTGCACCTTCGCGAAATTTCCTAATTTTCTTTTGTGCTAAAAAAAAGTGCGAGATTTAAAAAATGTTTTTCCAAAAATTGGATAATTTTGCAATTTTTGCCAAATATCTATGTGCATTACATTTTAAAAAAAACAAACAAGGTCACATGATCAATGAACTTTCATACTGGTCATGTGACTTTGCATATTGTTATCATGTGACCCCAGCAACATTTTTGCCCATGCTTTGCCATTTTAGAATAAATAAATAAATCACCAAAAAACAACTTCACAAGAAACGAGTGAACATTTTGCAACTTTATCGTGACGGTAGGGAAATAACTAACCTTTTTATTGTTCTATTTGGTACTTTTGAAAGTACAAACCCCATGGTATACAGTAGGACCTTTGTTCTAGTGTTTTCATGACATAACACATTGTTATGAGGGCTGTATTTGCTAATGTCTCCTTGAAAACCCATTGCACCTGTCAGACTTTCATAAATAATACAGTGTTAGCAAAAATCGGAGTCCATATAATTAATAATTATTAATAATTATAATTATTGCTATAAGCCAGCAAAGATGGGGACACTATTTGCTCCCAAATGCCCAATACAGGCAGTCCTCGGTTATCCAACACAATGCGTTACTCAAAATTGCGTTGGATAGTGAAACATTGTAAAGCGAAACACGTTTTCCCATAGGAACACTGTTTAAATGAACGGTTCCGTTCCTGAAGGCATTTTTAACACTAAAATACACCAAATATTTTACGCAGGCAATAAGATATGCAGCACACACATACATTATATAGTGTATATACTGTATTATATATATATATATATAATATAACATAATAAATAATATATTATATAGTATAATATAATATTATATTATTTATATATATATATATATACACGCTCTTATGACGCTTTCCAATGTTGTTTATAGACATATATATACATAAACAACGTCGCAAAGCATCGTAAGAGCGTTGGATAAGCCGTTTTGGCGTTGTAAAAATGAATATAGGTATGCATTGCATAGCGTTGGATAAGCCATTCGTTGTAAAACGAAGTGTTGTAAAACGAGGACTGCCTGTACAGGACATTTTCATAGTTCAGAAGTCACCAAATTCACAAACTTCACCCAAAATCCCCTAATAACAAATGACCTTATTGAATATGGTCCAAAATGAACAATCCCAAACAGAATAAGCCAAAATGGGGGTGATTCACTAAGGTGTGATACGGGTCATGGCACCATGATCCTGCATTAACTGCTATTTAATTGCAGTTAACGCAGAATAGCCCTTGTGAAGTGTGGTAGTCCATATCGCAATTTCGTGAAACCAGGTGAATATCCTTGTTGAGGAATAAACTGTGCTACGTTAGGTCTGCAAACATTTTGCCAACATTTGTGAGCTTCTCCACATTTCTTAATGTTTGCAAGATTTCTTGGTAAAAACAAAATAGACCTGAAGTTTTCACCAACACACGAATGTGAATAGTTAATAAGTGAACCCTAAAAGAAAGAGCTGTACAGCAGTAACAATCTGAAATAAGAGCATGTCCAAATATAAAAATCATGTATGTAAAAACATACAGTATGTAGCGCTGCTTCCGCCACCCTATGGGAGATCTGCCTGCTAACCAGTGTGTAATGGTGCATGATACCTGTTGGCTTGCAGGAGAGCTTAGGTTCTGCCGATGGTATTGGGGAAACAGGACAGGCTTTTGCAGTAGATGCTTGATTCTTTCTCTGGGTATTAGCACCTCCATCTGCCGCAGGCTCCAGCTTTGCTGAAGGCAATCCATACGGTAGAACCAGTCCATACTCCCCCTGATTGACTGCAGACTCAAGCCAGGAGTATATTGAAACAGGAACATCTTTATTTCGCATCCACTGCATACAGCATGTTACTACAGTGCCTTCTCTCTCAGGTCCCAGACCTCTGAATGGTCCCTGTAACAGATGATGATTGTGGCTACGTCACAGTCCTCGTATGGGACTGATCATATAGTCCCACCTGCAGGGTGAGACAGCAGCTCAGAGTTCTTACTCCATTGCTAGAGTACTCACTGACTGATTAAATTTAGGTTTGCCTCTTCCCTAGTACAGAGGGGGAGGGTACAGGGTCTGAATCCAGGATTGGGCAGCACGTAGACCCTGTCCCACCTCCACCCCTGTCACTCAGGGAAACTGCTTGTGGGAGGGGGGGGGGGGGCAAACCCAAGATTGGGCCTGACACTGCCTGCATCTACTAGGACTCAGGGAGGGCAGATGGGTACCCAGAACCAGCCATGGCTACAGTCTCCCTCTGGTGAATCAATGTTACCCACTAGGAACCAATTTAGTAGGACCATCCATCAGCACAGCACCTCAAATATAACAGTGGTTACATAACATATTAGGCAACTACCAATGCAGTACATTAACATTGATAATATTAGATCATACACTGATTACAGTGATGAAAAACCCCTGAACCACTTCTGTAGATTTATTTATAAAACTTAGGGTCAGGCATTTTAAGAAACAGCCCATCAAAATCCGTGGCCCAGATGAAGTGTGTCCTTAAGGGACCACTGTCGTGACGAAGTCCAATGCGAGAGATATATATATATATATATACTGTGGCCCACGCTCCATTCTCTCATGATGTCACAGATCTTGTACAAAATTCAGGGTGGCTGGTTTTGGATTTAATATAGTCCAGCACCGCTTGCCATAGACAAGTGGACATATTGTCCTCTATCTCTTGCATAATTGGCTCCAGTACATAAGGGTACTCATACCCATGAGATTGACGGTAGCTATGAACCCTATCAGCCCGACTTAATTTCATAAATTTTCTGCTACTAGCCTAGCCTTGCCAAAACTGAGGCTTGTGAGGTGCCACCTCTTGGTATAAAACAGCTGATCCCTTGAGCTTCACTACGCCCAATCAGATTTCTCCTACTCTTCTCCTACTCTTCTACGGAGAGCCTTGGCCATAACCTCTGGGGATAACTTCCCTTCTTCCCACCAATGGTCTACTGTGGGCCCATCAACTAATAGGAACCTAGTCCTATCCTTAAGGGGCTTTCCCGGGGTATCTACTGGTTTAGGGATGCAGGACCTAGTGTCCACCCGGGAGAACACTCCAGAAGTTTCAGACCTCTGAGACAGTGAGGATGCTCTAAAAGATGTGAATGAACATTGACAGACCACAACAGGTATCCTAGTAGAAGCAGGTATATCCCCTCTGAATCTGCATCTGACAGACTCTGAAAGTCCCCAAAGTCCCAGTCACTCAAATTGGTAGAAAATGCAGGTGATTTACTACAGCCTCCATAGCACCAGCAGCACGTGCTGATGGTATACATCAGACATTGTGGGGACCGGTGATATGGGCCTAACCATGTCCTGCACAAACGCCGGAGATTTGGGCCTACAACGGCCGACTGGTGTTGGTAAAGGGGTGGTATCAGTGACCGCAGGGATCATGCGACCCCTTCCCTTAGGTAGGGCCAAGTACCTCTGCATGTCAGTTGGGGATAACGTGGTACTCACAAGTATTGGTTCTGCCTGGCTCCTGTCAGCTCCATCTGTCGCCTTGCTGATGACGTCATCTTTGGGACCAGATCTCATGAAATCCAGGTAATGAAGCTGGTCCCACACCATAAGTTGAGCTGCATCCGGCGGCGGCGGATGTGCGTAGGCGTCCCCCGCTCTGAAGAAGGCACCGCCCGGTACCTCCTCGGTGAAGGCCTCAGCTGGAGCCTGTATGGTCAGGGATTTTTGAAGTTTCTCCCGATCCGCCGTGGGCACGTTCTCCTTCTCGATGTGATCCGCCTCAGCCATGGGACTCCTCCGAGGCTCCTTGCGCACCATCGCTTGCCTCGTGGTCATCACTGGATCCTGACTCCGCCAACGAGCCGCTCTCCCGGTAGATGACAGTCTTTCTACAGGGTACTGGAGCGTGGTTCCGTCTGATGCCACTCATGGGCTCCCAGCTGCTTGCATCATCCTCAGATGGGGGCAGGGACACCTCATCAGGGGAACGGCATCAGGGTGCCCCGCATTCACTGGTGGATATTGGCAGCGAACAGCATTGTTCCCGCACCACCAGGGGAAGCACACCCGACTTTCCCTGGGCAGTCCCCTTACCCTATTCCTCCATCAGCGAGGGTTCCGGTCCTGGAACCAACTCTGGCATGGCAGTTGGCACTGGCTCTGGCACTTGCGGCCCCCGGAGCATTGGCTTGGGCACACGGCCCACAATTGCGTCCACGTCATTTATATCTGAAGGGGCCGCACCGATTGGTGTGACGGCCCAATCTTCCTCTTTGACTGAGGCACCGCAGGAAGTGTCGGCTGTCCAACGCGATCACCAGGTAGGCCCCTGGTAGCTGGTACGATGAGATATTAATACTGGCCATTATAGTCAGTAATTTTAAGAGCAACTTGTCAAAGAGATTAGCTGCAGCTCCTCTCAGTTAGCTCGCTCCGTGGAACTGAAATGTGGCAGCTTGCATCCGGCTCCTCCTCGGATAGTAACAGTCTGTTGTGATTGGCTCCCACTGTGCCCCCTCCGTCTGGTGGAATTTAGAGTAGAGGCACAAAGGAACAGGGTGTGACTTTGCTCAAGGCTGAGCCAATCACAGTGAACGGGCGTGGCTCAAATCTTTGGTGCCAAGCTCTTGCAACTCGTTTACAGAAAAAGGGCTTGCAACTTTTGCAGGATACCCCATGCGGTCCCATTTTTGGCGGGAACCGCCATTTTAGTTTACACAGTCCATGCGGTGCGCTCCCCTGGCCAGGAGCCACCATTTTGAGTGACACAACAGGCAGTACATGGCATCACATACAGATTGTGTTACCCAGGAACGGGTTAGCAGGGTGGGTAGGCAACCGTCTTCCCAGTGCCAATTCAGTGAAGGACCCCACTTCCCTATAGCAGAAATGGTTAGGCAGTAGTTTCCCTGGTGGCACCTCAGGGAACTGCCCCCACCTTCTTCATCGGTAGTATGAGGTATGCTACAAGCTCCTTGGTGACGCCTCAAGAACCTATCCCCCTCAGCTTTGTCAGATAGTGTATGTGTGCGCAAGGGTCCCTGGTGTCGCCTCAGAGGCCCTTCCCCAATGGTTTCTTAAATAAGGGTTATTAGGCAACCGCCTCCCTAAAGTAGCCTCAGAGAGCGGTTCCTCCCTTTGCTTCATCAATGTGACGTAAAGGGTACACAGGGGTCTCTGGTGTCGCCTCAGAGGCCCTGTCCCCGACTGTTTTGTAATAAGGGTGTTTAGGCAACCCCTTCCCTGGTGTAGCCTCAGGGAGCATCCCCATCCCTTTCTCCTGCATCATGCTGCTGTGCTGCTCTTGCTGAAAGCCTGTCCTGTCTGCATCTCAGCAGCACCTCCAAATGTAGCGCTACTTCCCCCACCCTATGGGAGATCTGCCGGCTACCCAGTGTTTAATGGTGCATGATACCTGTTGGCTTGCAGGAGAGCTGAGGTTCCCCCAATGGTATTGGGGAAACAGGACAGGCTTTTGAGGTAGATGCTTGATTCTTTCTCCGGGTGCTAGCACCTCCATCTACCGCAGGCTCCATCTTTGCTGAAGTCCCCACGGTAGAACCAGTCTATACTCCCCCTGATTGACTGCAGACTCAAGCCAGGAGTATATTGAAACAGGAAAATCTTTATTTAGCATCTACTGCATACAGCATGTTACTACAGTGGATACTGCCTTCTCTCTCAGGTCCCAGACCTCTGGATTGTCCCTGTAGTAGATGATATGATCGAGGCCTTGTCTCTTCTCCTTGGCTACGTCACAGTCCCCTTATGGGACTGATCATATAGTCCCACCCTGCAGGGAGAGAGAGCAGCTCAGAGTACTTACTCCATAGCTAGAATACTCACTGACTGACTAAATTTATGTTTGCAACTTCCATAGTACAGAGGGGGAGGGTACAGGATTGGGCAGCTCACAGACCCTGTCCCGCCTCCACCCCTGTCACTCACAGAAGCTGCTTGGGGAAAACCCAAGATTGGGCCTGACACTGTCTGCATCTACCAGGACTTACGGGTCAGGGAGGGCAGATGGGTAGCCAGAACCAGCCATGGCTACACATACTATCACAATGTAATTGCGGCTGTGGATGTTCAATGGGTAATATACGAGTTTCAGATCACATCGACATAGTTAATAATTATTATTGTAACCCCACCCATGTCGTTTATCTCTACTTGTTGTCCAAGTATCTAATGATTCTGTTTTAAAGAGATCTGAAGGTAACAAGAGGAGGCAATGTATAATATATATCAATCCATGTAGATGGTGAATTTAATTCAGCAGTCATTATTTCGAGTCAAAATGAATAAATATCCAGTCCTATAATGAGAAGTGGAGCAGGCAAGCTTTACTGCCCATGAATCTCAGTTATTACTCAATCAAGAGAAACCTTACTGTGCCGACATTTCCTCGGAAATAATTTTTCTCATCTTCTCATACAATTTTACAGGTCTATTAACTTTTAGAGCAAAACTCATGACTTGTCTGACTCAGACGTTCTCACTGAGGCAGGGAAATATAAGAATAATTCCGTTACAGCCTGTCACACAAAAAAATGTTAAATCTCTGACTCTGAACATGTCACACTGAGACAAAAAGACTCTGGCCAGGCTCAGCCATTTCCCTATGCGTATGTACCACTAGAAAGAGGTGGAAACCCTTGGAAAGAAGGAAATTGGTTTACTCCATGAATACTGACTTGGTAAAACGCTTACAGAACATGGTAATTCCTTCAGAACATTTTAATATGCGCGTCACTCACCTGCCCATGATTTCCTCCCGAGCCGGCCCCAATCCCTCCTCACTGCAAGGCTCACTACGCGCTATGACGCATCAGCCAGCAGGGGATGCAAGAGGATTGTGATCCCGAGCGGTGACACATCACGTGGTGCGCTGATGAGCCTATCAGCACTGGTAGCTGTACCTTCTTGAAGCTGTCAGAGCTTCCCCCACCTCCAAAAGGTAGGGGGGGGGGAGTGAGTGTGTGTGTGTGTGTGTGTGTATATACATAACTTAACTCAGTATTATGGTTGGCCCATCCTTTAGCTTCTTTGCATAGCTAGTTAATCAACCCCACACTGATGAGACCCATTAAGGTCGAAACAGCTTTCTGTGGGTGGTTTTCTGGGTATGCACCTTAACCCTGGCTGTGCTCAAAGCTGTGACCATGCAGCAAGCTTAAGCCTATAGGGAACCATGTTAAAAATGGTTTTTGAAGCAAAAAGTGGCACTGTGTGCTCATTTGCATGTCATTTCCCAGAATTCCTTGCTGCAGTGGAAGTGCTGTGTGCTGGGTGATAATGGGGAAAGGCGGGGTTGCAGGCCTGCCTAAGACATGCAGATGAGCATACAGTTGTATTTACATTTGCATATTTGCTTTGCTGTGGAGGATTTTTGTCACTTTTTTTACTCACCACAACTTAACTCAGTATTATGGTTGGCCCATCCTTTAGCTTCTTTGCATACCCAGTTAATCAACCCCACACCTATGAGACCCATTAAGGTCGAAACAGCTGTCTGTGGGTGGTTTTCTGGGTATGCACCTTAACCCTGGCTGTGCTCAAAGCTGTGACCATGCAGCAAGCTTAAGCCTATAGGGAACCATGTTAAAAATGGTTTTTGAAGCAAAAAGTGGCACTGTGTGCTCATTTGCATGTCATTTCCCAGAATCCCTTGCTGCAGTGGAAGTGCTGTGTGCTGGGTGATAATGGGGAAAGGCGGGGTTGCAGACCTGCCTAAGACATGCAGATGAGCATACAGTTGTATTTACATTTACTGCTGCGGCCGAGTTTATTCGAGCATTTGCCCGTTCTCGGCCGCAGCAGTAACCTGGCGCGCGCCAGAGGGTGCCGGGCGCGCGCCGAAGACACGGAGGAGCGCCCTCCGATCGGGGCTTTCTCCCTCCCGCTGCCGGGTCCGCCGGGTCCCCCGGAACCCCCTGTCGCCGTCCCCCACATCGCGGGACACCAGGGCTCCCTCAGGGGGCGCAGGCACCCGATGACGCGTGACCGCGCGTCGATGATGCGCGGCACGCCGATGACGTGCGGCACGCCGAGGGAGTGCGGCTAGCATGCCGGGGCATCCCCAGGCTTGCGGAGCTAGCCGCACTCAAATAAAATGTGCCGCCTCTGTGTATATATATATATATATGTGTGTGTGTGTGCGTGTTGTGTGCATCCCACAGCCCCGGTGTATCTCCCACTCTTATCTCACACACACGGGGAGGGGGGTGGGACTTTACAGCACTCGATCTGCGCCTTGTATCACCCGCCCCCTCTCCCGGACCCACAACCTCCGGACTCACAACCCACCCATCCCCTCTCCTGCGTACCCACAACCTCCTCCACCCCTCTCCCCAGGCTCTATGGCCGCGTCCCCTCTACCCGTTTTGGCAACGTCCCCCCTGCTCCCGACGGACCGCAGATAGCGGTGAAGTACCTCTCCACGTGCCACCTGTATGCAGTGCAGGCGCACTGTCTGAAGCAGCGGGGCCTCGGCCTTAGACAGGTCTGCAACCCTGCCTTTCACCATTATCGCCAAGCATACAGTGCTTCAATTGCAGCCAGGGATTCTGGGAAATGGCATGCAAATGAGCACACTGCTAACTTTAGCTTCAAATCCATTTTGACATGGATCCCTATAAGTTTATGCTTGCTGCATTGCACAGCTTTTCAGCACAGCCTAAGTTAAGATGCATAGCCAGTAAACCAACTCACAGACAGCTGTTTCGACCTTTTGGGTCTCATCAGTGTGAGGCCGGTTATACTGGCTTTGCAATTTGAATCTTTGGACGGGCATCCACCACACATTATATATGCTATGCGGTGGAGGGGGTTTTTTTGGTCACTTTTTTTACACATCATAACTTAAATTAAAAAAAAAAATATATATATATATATATATATATATATATAGCATATGAACCAGCCCAAAGACCAGTAAAGAGACAGCAACCAGCAAGGAGTAATCCAAAATAAACTGTATTGAAGCAAACAGATACACGAAAGCCAACGTTTCGGTCTCACAGGGAGACCTTCCACGGCCCTGAGGAAGGTCTCCCTGTAAGACCGAAACGTTGGCTTTCGTGTATCTGTTTGCTTCAATACAGTTTATTTTGGATTACTCCTTGCTGGTTGCTGTCTCTTTACTGGTCTTTGGGCTGGTTCATATGCTATGTGGATTCCTATGGGACTAGCAACTGCCTTTTGCCCTACATTAGAGTGCTGACTGCTTGTTTTGTGTTATATATATATATATATATATATATATATATATATATATATATATATATATATATACATATATATATATATACATATATATATATATATATATATATATATATATATATATATATATATATATATATATATAATGGAAATGGTTGAGCATTGTGAAGATCAGTTGCAGCAATTAAGATCAATTTCTAGTAAAGTAAGGAGATTAATTGTAGGTTGTGAAAACTATATATATAGTCACTGAATAGATACCGACACTGGTTCATTTCATACATTGTTGATCCTTCATTTGGTGGAAGATGAGTTGACACTGTTAGTTGTAGGTAATAATGTTATAAGCTTGTAACATTTCAAGTACTTGTTGGTCCAGTAATATGTATCATTACCACCTACTCCCTCTCCCTCCTTTGTTACTACATGTAAGAAAGGGCAACACCGCTACCACCCTTCTTTGTTTTCATGGATGAAATTATAGTGTACAGAGCTTTCAAGACCTCACAAGTTTCTCCAAGTGTACTCTTGAAGAAGAAATCTGTGAGGTTTTGAAATCTCTATACACTATAGTTTAATCTATGAGGAACTCTCATATTTGTCCCCTAAAAGTTTTCACAACGTACAATTAATCTCCTTACTTTACTAGAAATTGATCTTAATTGCTGCAACTGATCTTCACAATGCTCAACCATTTCCATTTGCTTTAACCAGGGCCGTTTTAAGACCTTAGTAGGCCCTAGGCACTTTTATTTCTAGAGGCCTGTGTGTCCGATATTTTTACTCATTGTTATGCTAATTTCATCGTTTGCTGGTTTCTTTCGATACTAGCAATATTTGGCATCAATACTTTTGTTTCGATATTTAAAAGGTATCGATACTTCGAAGGCATTTTAAATTAAAATTTGCTGTTTTCTCTTTTTTTGTGATTTTTTTTGTTTAGGTATTTTTCAAGTGAAATATTGTACAGTAGGCCCTAAAAGTTTCGTAGGCACTGTGCCTAGTCGGCCTAATGTATAAAGCGGTAAAGGGGAGATGGGTGCTCGAACCTCTGGTAACCTTGTCACTCAATAATCACTTGAAGGACTCCAAATAGACTATAGCAGAGTGGGTATACTTTCAAATGACCTGTGAGTCACCAATATGCGCCATCAGTAATAATAGAGGTAGCGTGATAATACTGAAAGTCACTTCACATAAACCTCAAATGATCTGGTTACTGGTACTCCTCCATATTCGGTCAATAATTAAGATAATCTTACCCACTCCTGCAGTCTCTGGTAGTCCACTGTGGCATGCCAGCCGTAAGGTTAGAAATCCAGAGTAAAGAAAAGAAGAAACAGCGCACTGCCAGGGAGCCAGGTGGTGAGAAAATAAAATCCTATTTATTCAGTACAAAACAAATAAAAACATCACCCCAGGAGGGGGACAAAGACCTCCTACGCGTTTCGGACGCTTAGGTCCTTTATCAAAGAGTATAGGGTCTGGGGCAACCTAAACCACTTATATATACCTCTCATAATTAGAGATAATTGGAAAAAAGAGGCACTCCCCTCCACTGCGCATGCGCGTGACATCACACGAGGCGCCGCTACCTCAGTCCCTGCACCGAAGAGCGAAAACGCCCCCCCGTCCCGTCAGCGCATGCCCATTAGCGGGCCGCACTTGATTCACATCTCTCTAGTGGTCTAACAGTTCGCAGTGAGTACCCGCCCCCCAGGACACACCTCCCGACGGCTGACTGGTCAATGCGCCGTCACTCAGCCACTAACCACTTCGGCTGCAAAGTGCCCCGAAATGACCCGTCAGTCCCCCGGCGAGCGGCCCAGGGTCCCTCAGGGACAACACCGCAATATCTGCCATGGCCCCCTGTAATAATATATACTCAGCGATTACAAAAGAAATATAATCCCTCTGCTGAAGTGCAAATAAACACAGGGTGACGTCAACACTGTTGACTACCCCATGTTGCTCCAAACCCCACACGTACATAATAATACAATACACACAATGCCAATCCCCCGTTCAAAATATCAGTACATAGATAACAGGGGAAGGTTTAAAGCAGTACAAATACAACTATAAACATGCATACAAACATATTCTAGCAGAGTTACTAGGTAAGTATGTTGTTCCGCTCTACAAGAATTATGTCCATCCTCCCAGAGTGATGAACCATTAAAACGACAATGTATCAATAATACTGTCTTACTTAAAAAAAACAGGCATAATTATATAATAAGGACCAATCACTTATTGATGTTTGTTAATATTTGTGGTGAATGCACCTTAAACAAGCCAAGGACCATTCAATAGCTACATAAATTAATATATAAATGCTAAATATGCAGACCAAGAACAATCAAAAACCAGGAAAGAAATGAGGGGGAAGGAGGAAAGGGGGGGGGAGAGGGGAAGGGGGAGAGTGGTTGAGGGGAGGAAAGAGGGGGGTGGTAGGGTTGGAAAGGGGGAAGGGAGTGGGAGAGGGGGAGGGGGAGGGGGGAGAGGGAGGGGAAAATAAAATAACCAAAATAAATCCTCACTCTTGGCATAAATCCTACATATCACCGATTGAGGAAATGGCTGAGATTCCACTCAATATTAAGACCGCAGGGAGCCCTAGTCTGTAACATGAATATCCAATAAGCTTCGCTGCGGTCCAAAAATGAGCCTGTCGCCCCCTCTCTCGTGAGCGAACACTCTTTCGATCCCTCTTACTGTCAATCCTTTTGTCCCTCCCTTCTCACATTGTGAGAAATGTTTAGAGACTGGATGTGTACAGTCTTGTTTTTTAATTAATCTTATATGTTCTAATTCCCTGATTTTAAGGGATCTAGTTGTCCTCCCTACAAAATTGGCTCCACATTCACATGTCAATATATAAATGACATATTGTGTGTCGCAATTTATAAAGGATTTAATTGGGAATATTTTCTTAGAGGATGAGCCCTTGAAATGGGCTGAAGGTTGCATATATTGACAAATTTTACATCCTCCACATTTAAAAGAACCAAATGTCCTAGTTGTAGTTAAAGGTGAGGCTACATAACTCGGGGACACATAGGAAGCAATCGTTTTAGCCTTTCTATAGACGAAGCGTGGACCCTTATTTACAAAGTCTACCAGACTTGAATCCATATGTAAAATCCCCCAATGATTATGAATAATTTGTTGAACCTTCTGGCTACATTTATTATATTGTGTAATCATAAGGGGTATATTGTCCCTAGTGAAACCTGATTTCCCCTTTGGGCTTCTGTTTTTATTCACATCCTTAGTAAGATTGGTAACATTAGTAACTACTGTCTCCCTCATTCTGGGGCCCATCTCTTTTAGGTCAAATAAAGTCTGTCTATCCATGACGATACTTCATGATTAGTTTGAAGCAGGTCTTGGCTTCTATAGCCTTTCTGCTGGAACCGGTTGCACAATTTCTCAGACTGCCGGATGAACCCCTCCTCCGTGGAGCAGTTCCTCCTCAGTCTGAGGAATTTACCTTTTGGGATACCCCTAATGACCGTACGGGGTGGCAACTGTCCGATCTCAATAGCATATTCCTAGAGTTTGGTTTTCTATATACATCTGTTTGAATGTTTCCATTGATATCTATAAATAACCGGATGTCCAGGTAGTGAATGTGGTGCCAATTGTAATTATGTGTGAACTGTAAATTGTTAGAATTTTGATTAATAAAATAAAAAAATGCGTGCAATGTGACTAAATCCCCCTCCCAAATCATAATCAGGTCATTTATGAACCTCTTATAAAAAGTGATGTGTTTTCTAAATGGATTCGTGTTCATGAAAATAAATTGTGACTCCCACCACCCCATGAACAAATTAGCATACGAAGGTGCAAAACTCGTGCCCATTGCCGTGCTCTGTTGTTGTAAATAAAATTTGTGATCAAATAAAAAATAATTGTGTGTGAGTAAAAAATTAATTGAATCTAGAATAAACGCCCTGTGAAATGGATTACTATCTGGACCCTCCAGAAAATGGCCGACAGCCACAACCCGTGGTCATGTTTAATGACTGAGTATAATGAAGTCACGTCCAAGGTCACCCATACTGATGGGGTCCCCACTTGACCTGACCTAATTGGCCAATCAAGTCACCGGAATCCAACAGAAAGTAAGGTAAGCCCGAACATAGGGCTGGAGATATTGATCAATGTATTTGGAGAGACCATCTCCCAAAGATCCAATAGATGACACGATTAGTCTCCCCGGGAGGTCGACCAATGTCTGATGCACCTTTGGGAGATGGTAAAACACAGGAATAGTGGGATGGGGATTCCACAAAAAGGTAATTTCATCTTTATTCAGTACCTGGGTGATTTCACCTACTTCGATAAGATCTTTAAAGGCTTTGAGAAACCCCTTTGTGGGGTCGCATGGTAGCACAGAGTAGGTAGTGGAATCCCCCAGTTGGTCGATAGGCTTCCCTGAGGTAACCAGACCTACTCTGGACCACCACAGCTCTCCCTTTATCTGCATTTTTAATAACGATTGTGGAGTACTTTTGTAATGATAATAATGCCTGTTTTTCTCTCCTATTCAAATTCTGATTAGCTCCACTAGTAAACAAAAACCCCTCCGCTAATATTCGAAGATCTCTAATCACCAGGTTCTCAAAAGCCGTAAGATACAGACTTTTGGCAAACTGGGGATAAAAGTGTGAGCCTCCCTTGAGATTGGATTTCCAGGAGCTGAAATCTGGTACAATAGTCCCTACTGGTTCCTCATCGGAATCCCCTAATAACTCATTAAGATCAACAACATCCTGAAAAAAACAAGCCTCTCTGAAGGCTGACACTGATGTCCCTGTGACCCCTGTGACCCCTGTTTCAGCCCCTTGTGTATTTTGAATAACTATATCTATAGTTGGAAACTTGGGTTCTTCAATACATGTAGGGGGACTACCAACACCAGCCATCTCTTCATTCTCCTCCGTCACTGGTACTACCGCACGTTTCTGAAAGAAGGACTTTAAAGTTAACGTGCGTACAAACTTATGTATGTCTATAGCTCTATTAAAGAGATCGAAGTCCATCGTGGGAGCGTATTTCAGTCCTTTCCTTAATAAAGACAGTTCTGAGGGGGACAGTTCCTGACCTGAAATATTGATAACGTCCATGTCTTCACCTTTTTCTACTTCTTCCTTTTGACAGGCCATCTGCTTCCCTCTCTTCTTCATTACTCTTCTGGTTCTTTTTGATTTTTCTGGAAGAGAGGGAAGTTTTTTTGCTGCTGTTTTGATGATTTTTGGTGATCCTCTGGACCCTCATGATATGATCTCTCATTTTCTGCAGCCCAGGATCGTGGTTTGGATGTATTTGAAGACATGTAGTCATGTCCCAATCTTTCTGTCTGTAGGAAGGACACTGAATGGGACAGGTTTCCAACATCGGAGAGATCAGAGTCCCCACTGGGTTGGTCATTACCCCTTGTCTTTAGTATTGATTTTCACGGTGTGGACCTCATTGTTTTATCCCTCTGTTGGTAATTTTTCTGGGGACCCTGCAAAGCTCGCTCTCGAGTGGGGATAATTCGCTGCCAACTATAAATTTGTTTCTTTTCATAATCTGAACGGTCTCTGTCGTATTTACTTTGTTTTTTTTGCCATTATATCGTCTTCCACTTTATGGGTAGTATCCAATAGGATTTTGTCATAATTTCTAAAACCATCCAAATCTTGAAATTGCTGTAGCTGTGATTAAAGTTCTTTAATCTGAACCTGTAACCCCTTTCTTTCATTAACTTTTTGTTCTACAATTACTTCCATAAGTTTGAACGAGCATTGGTCCAGAGTGGCAATCCACTGCTGTTCAAATTGTGGGTCCAAAAATCCAAAAGTGGGGGCCTTTTTAATTCTTAAACCCCTGGGAATCCTTTTATTCTGTAGATAATTCTCCAGGGAGATTATGTCCCACCAAGCTCTAATGTTTTGGATCAAAAGCTTCTCTAGTCTCTGGAAATGAGTGTTAAGGTCAGATATATTCCTTGTATCTGCATTCACCACGCGTTCAAATACCTGTAATGCTCGTTTCTTTCTTATTGAGTCATCAAAGCAGTTAAATGCATACATTGTCGGTTCATCCTGTATCGCCTCGCTTTCTTCTATGTCAGACATGATCACAATCAGTTAAATATTTCAAATGCAGAAGAAGAAAGCTGCGTACATGAAATGTCCTGAAAAATAGGTCAATATAGAAAAAACTTCATAAGGTCCTTCCCAGCCTCGGGGCTCTGGTACTGAACCAAAAAACACACACCTGCTCCCTTAGACAAAACTTGATAGTAGAAAACGATTCTCCTCAGTGAGCAAGCCCAAATAATGCAGTGCAATGTATAGGTAAAGGGGAGATGGGTGCTCGAACCTCTGGGAACCTTGTCACTCAATAATCACTTGAAGGACTCCAAATAGACTATAGCAGAGTGGGTATACTTTCAAATGACCTGTGAGTCACCAATATGCGCCATCAATAATAATAGAGGTAGCGTGATAATACTGAAAGTCACTTCACATAAACCTCAAATGATCTAGTTACTGGTACTCCTCCATATTCGGTCAATAATTAAGATAATCTTACCCACTCCTGCAGTCTCTAGTAGTCCACTGTGGTGTGCCAGCCGTAAGGTTAGAAATCCAGAGTAAAGAATAGAAGAAACAGCGCACTGCCAGGGAGCCAGGTGGTGAGAAAATAAAATCCTATTTATTCAGTACAAAACAAATAAAAACATCACCCCAGGTGGGGGACAAAGAGCTCCTATGCGTTTCGGACCCTTAGGTCCTTTATCAAAGAGTATAGGGTCTGGGGCAACCTAAACCGCTTACAGCAGCGGCACATCTGAGTCTAACAAACCCCCGTAATTTCCCGGGGCTTTGCTCGGCTGGCGCCGAACTTGGCCGCGTGCCAGCCGCATCTCCTCCCTGCACTCCCCTTGCGCGCATCTTTATGTCCCTTACCGACCCCCTGGCTGCTCCTGCTGTCCCCCTCCTGCTTCCCCGTAGCCCCGCTTACCCCGCTTCAGCTTCAGGGGATGTCGGGGAAACCGGGAAAGCCGGGGAATCGGGCGCGCCATGTGACACTGACGTCACAGTGACGCGCGGACAAGCCGTGTCACCACGCGAATTGCGCGCGCACTGCGGTGGCGGCCGCATTAGATTCAGCTCGGCCTCCACTGTATATATACCTCTCATAATTAGAGATAATTGGAAAAAAGAGGCACACACCTCCACTGCGCATGCGCGTGACGCGACGTCATGGCCATGGCAGATATTGCGGTGTTGTCCCTGAGGGACCCTGGGCCGCTCGCCGGGGGACTGACGGGTCATTTCAGGGCACTTTGCAGCCGAAGTGGTTAGTGGCTGAGTGACGGCGCCTTGACCAGTCAGCCGTCGGGAGGTGTGTCCTGGGGGGGACTCACTGCGAGCTGTTAGACCACTAGAGAGATGTGAATCAAGTGCGGCCCGCTAATGGGCATGCGCTGACGGGACGGGGGGGCGTTTTCGCTCTTCGGTGCAGGGACTGAGGTGGCGGCGCCTCGTGTGACGTCACGCGCCTGCGCAGTGGAGGGCTGTGCCTCTTTTTTCCAATTATCTCTAATTGTGAGAGGTATATATAAGCGGTTTAGGTTGCCCCAGACCCTATACTCCTTGATAAAGGACCTACGGGTCCGAAACGCGTAGGAGGTCTTTGTCCCCCTCCTGGGGTGATGTTTTTATTTGTTTTGTACTGAATAAATAGGATTTTATTTTCTCACGCCCTGGCTCCCTGGCAGTGCGCTGTTTCTTCTGTTCTTTATGATTATAAAGCGGCCCTGGCTTTAACTTAAGAAACTGCCAGCTCAAGACATACATTTGTCTAAAAAGATAAGTCTGTCATGATTAAGTCATATTTTCAAGAGTTTTGACACAATGTGGGTTATTCATTAAACTGCAATAGTGACAATCATAGGAACTAATGCACAGAAACTCAAATTCTCAATGGCAGTTTCAAGATATGATAAGGTCCTGGTCTGCACTGTCACAGTTTAAGAAATAACCCTGAATGACTGTATTTCTTTCTCAGACATAACTGCTTTATAAAGACAAATAGCTGAATTAACGCTTTGTCTTGGAAACAAACATTTTTTTTTGCACAGAGACCTTTGAAAAATATATAAATTTCCACAATATACTTAAAAATATAGAGAAATCTGCACATATGTCACTGCACCCAGTATACTGTACCTGGTTAATGTTTTTTTACTGTACAAAATAGTTAATTTATGTTATTTTTAAAAGAAGGTGTCTAACTACTACGTTTAAAACTGAGCATATTGGCTGTTTGAATCAGTGCAAGAAATGTATTTTGTTTCCATCTGTGCTGGCGTCATACCGTATTTAAAAATAAATTGCTATGCAGTCTGGTGACACCTATTAAATTAATTTGGCTTATTGGTATAATCAAGGGTACTGATGTCATTGTATAGAAATCCAAACCAAGGATTACCCATACTCCCCAAACAAACAATGTAATTTAGAGCCATACACTTTGCCACACTGCATCACACACACACACACACACACACTTTTATATCCTACAGTATGTAAGGCGCATCATATGGAGGTCTTATGAAGCGATTTGTAATATATCACCCTTTGATGCAGGTTAACGTGCCTTGATGCAAGCAGGTGTCTCTTGTTGTAACTTACATTGCTAAGGTTCCAAGTCACTATGATGAGACATTTTATGATTATAATACCTGTAGGTTGCCAAGTATAACAAGGTTTGGAGAGTGGATGTTCCTGTCTTGCTTTTTTAGTCTGCGTTTTGGCAATAACAAAAATGGGCTAACGTTCAAACAATGATTCCAGAAAGGAGGAATAAATATCAGGACTTGTTCCACAGTCCTGATACTGTATGCTGGCCAATCTACGATGTATCTATCAAGAATAAATATTATTATTATTGTTTATTTGTAAAGGGCCAACATATTCTTCAGCGCAGCACAGAGGGGGCACAGAGTGACATCAATTCCATAAACATAATGACATATAAATAAGGACAAATCAAAGCAAACAGATATGAAGGTAAAGGGGATAAAGGGCAACTTTAAAACAAAAGTGACCGCTCATTGTGGGATAGAATATGCCTCAGAAAGGAGAATGGTCTGGCTGCACATCTCAATCTATTAAAGCTGCCGTTCAAGCAATATCCTGCATGTGTGTTATTTTTTAATAAATCAGTTCTGTTTAAAAAACAACAACATTGAAAGACCAATTTTCTTGTATTCTATTTTAACAAGCATGCTTGTTCCTATAGCAACCATTTACATTCCCCATATTTAAAGATGTCGCCAAACTTCGCCGATCAATAGACGGAGAACGAATTGACCGGCAAATATACAGTTCTTTAGGTAAGTAGAGATTGCCCACATGAAACTATTGAAGTAAAAAAAAACGGGAGCTTGAATTGCAGCTTTAAGGTTGGGGGCTTGGATGCTAGGTGGTGTTTGAAAGTATGGAGTTTGGTCTCGCCACACAGCTGGTACCAATAGGGTTGGGGGAGGAGGTTGATGTTAGAAGTATGACAGATAGGCTTCCTTAAAAAGGTGCGTTTTGAGAGAGTTTTTAAATGTCTGAATGCTGGGGGAGTCTCTGATTCTACACTGGCGACACACTTTATTGAAGTGTGGCCAGTTCCGCAAGCCGGGAGATTTCCCGGCTTGCAAGTGGCAGCCCCTCGGCGTGCCGCGCGTCTCCAATGCACGGTCACGCGTCATCGGGTGCCTGCGCCCCCTGCACGCGCGTCCAGGGCTCCCCGAGGGAGCCCTGGTGTCCCGCGATGTTGGGGACGGCGGCAGGAGGTTCCGGGGGACCCGGCGGACCCGGCAGCGGTAGGGAGAGCGCCCCGATCGGAGGGCGCTCTTCCGCTGCTTTGGCGCACGCCCGGCACCCTCCGGCGCGCGCCAGGATACTGCTGCGGCCGAGAACGGGCAAATGCTCGAATAAACTCGGCCGCAGCAGTATGTGGTAGAGGATTCCAGAGAGAGGGGGCAGCATGGGATAAGTATTGTAGGTGGGAGTGAGAGGAGGTAATAAGGCAGGAGGAGAGGCGGATGTTGTGGGATGAAAAAGAGGGTGTTGCAGTGATATATTTGGGGATGAGAGCTGAGATGGAGGGGGGATGACAGCGTTGTTGAGAGATTTTTAAGTCAGAACTAGGGTTTAAAATGTTATTCTAACGGATATGGGAAACCAGTGTAGGGATTCGCATAGTAGAGCGGGGAGTGAGGAAGATGAAGTCGTGGAAATGCTGAGAGCATAGAAAACCGGAATATGTGGGATAAAGAAGAAAAAATAGTGCAACTCCATATGACAGAGTGAGTGTAATTATTACATTCTCACGAATTGTGCACTCACAGTGTGAAGGCAGTAATCAGGCAACAAATCCCAAACGGGCTCTCAGCATGTTACTCCCCAGAAGATACTCAGATGTAGTCATGAGCTGTAGTGTATGTAACAAGAAGAGGAGACAGAAGTATAGTACAGATTGCAGCCACAATGTATTTAAATTGAGGCAAATGCAAGACAAATACAGACTCACATTTGAAACCCTCACACAGGGCATTGTACGGTTCGCAAGACAGTCCCAGGAGGGTAGGTGTGTGGTCTCTCGGTCGGCGGGACTTGTCTGTACTCTCATACAGGGGCTGTTGCGCTGTCAGCTCCCCTTGGAGTTATCGGAGTCTCCACTTCCTGCCTCGTGACCAACGCAATGACGTCGACCCCTCCGGATTACGCATTTCCATGACTACTACTTCAAGAACCCCGAAGGAAGGTTCAACTGGGGTAGAGCTGCATTGACCGGTTGGGTTTTCTATCACATCTATTTTTCAACTTCACTTTCATTGTTTTTTTACTATTATCAATTATATTATCATCACCATCTTGAGTGACTTCACTCATCTGACACGGTTTATGTCTTTTTCACTGTGTATCTCATTTTGAATTTATATCACAGACACCACTAGAGTGCCGGACGAATATCTGTTCACAGTGAGGAAGATGAGTCTGGTAGTAGCGTGTTGGTTTGATTGGAGTTGGGACAGGCAGATGAGGGAAATGCCAACTAGGAAAAGGTTGCAGTAGTCGCGGTTGGAAAGAATAAGTGAGTGAGTTAGGATTTTAGTTGCGTCATGAGTGAGAAAAGGGTGTATCCTAGCAATATTTCAGAGGTGGAGGTGGCAGGGCTTAGTAAGGGCTTGAATGGGAGGAATGAAGGAGATGGCATAGGCAAAGATGAGATTGTGGTATTATTGAGAGTGAAGGAGGGTGTGGGTGTAGGGGTGACAGTAGAAGGAGAACAGATTAATTCTGCTTTGTGCATTTTAAGCTTCAGGTAACGCGTGGGATAGCCAGGAGGAGATTGTGGATAGACAGTTGATGACACGAGATATGAGAGGGGGGAGAAGCATTATCTACAGTAGTTGTATAATATTTTTCAATGGCTAAGTACAGGCATACCCCGGTTTAAGGACACTCACTTTAAGGACACTCGCGATTAAGGACATATCGCCCAATAGGCAAACGGCAGCTCACGCATGCGCCTGTCAGCACGTCCTGCACAGCAATACCGGCTCCCTACCTGTACCGAAGGTGTGCGCAAGCGGGGAGACTATAGAGCCTGTTACAAATGCGTTATTTACATCAGTTATGCACATATATGACGATTGTATTACAGCACATACATTGATAAGTGGAAAAAAGGTAGTGCTTCACTTTAAGTACATTTTCACTTTACATACATGCTCCGGTCCCATTGCGTACGTTAATGCGGGGTATGCCTGTAGTTCTCTCCTTGCAGACTGAATGTATGTACAGTATGTATAGCTTTATTTATATAGCGCCTTGCAGATACATAGCGCTTTACAGCCCTGAGTCCCTGCCCTGAAGAGTTTGCAATCTAAGTGGTAATTAGGGGGAACTTAGAGACAGAAGGAGGGTTTATGGTAAGTGCATCTGCAAGGGGTCAAGGTAAGTACATCCAAGATGTGTAGTATCAGCCAGCAGAGCTCCCATATGCTTCGTTAAAGAGGTATGTTTTTAGATAGGCGTTAAAGGTGGAGAGAGAGGGTGCCAGTCGGATATTGGGGGAAGGAAATTCCAGAGGTGTGGGGCAGTGAGTGAAAAAGGTTTTAGGCTGGGGAGGGCTCTAGATACAAAAAGGGTAGACAGAAGACATCCTGGAGCAAAACGCAAGAGTCGGGCAGGTGAATAGCGAGAAACTAGAGCTGAGATGTAAGGAAGGGGCAGAAGAGTGTAAAGCTTTAAAGTGAGGAGGAAAATTTTGTAAGTGATACAAAGTTTAATTGGAAGCCAGGAGAGACTCTGAGACAGATTTAAGAGAGTGTAAAGTGATTCTAGCACCAGCATTTAAGATAGATTTTAGGGGAGACAGGGGAGAGGCAGGAAGGCTGGACAGTAGAAGGTTACAATAGTCGAGATTGGAAAGAATGAGGTCCTGCATTAGAGTTTTAGCAGTAGAGGGTCAGAGCAATGGATGTATCTTTGCAATGTTATGGAGGTAAAAACAACAAGTTTAACTACATTGTGAATGTGAGAGGAGAATTTGAGGGAGGAGTCAAGGCAGCGTTCTTGTGATATCGTGCTAGTGATACTGGATGTATGATAGTACTGCCAACCGTAATGTAGAAGGGGCAGTAGGACCAGACTTGGGAGGAAATATGAGGAACGTCATCTTGGATATGTTAAGTTTGAGTCAGCGGAGGGCCATCCAGGATGATATACTGTAGCAGAAAGACATTATGAGACTTAGGACTGTACAGCATGTGTAAGGTTAGAGGTTGAAAGGTACATTTGTGTGTGTCATCAGCATAAAGGTGATATTGGAACTATAGATAAGTGATAAGGTCACCTAGATAGTGTGTAAACAGAAAAGGTCCCATGTCAGAGCCATGGGGTACACCACAGAGAGATCGACAGAGGAGGAGGTGTTAGCAAATGAGATACTGAAAGTACGATGGAGGGGTAAGAGGAAATTCAGGAATGAGCTCTGTAACGGATACCGTGTATGGTGGATGTGAAGAAGAAGAGCATGGTCCACAGTATTAAAGGATTCAGAGAGATCAAGTAATATGAGCAAAGTGTAATGACCTTTGTCTTTTGCAGCATGGAGGTCTTTAGTTATTTTGGTAAGGGCTTTTTCAGTGGAGTGAGCATTGCGGAAGCCAGATTTTAGGGGGTCTAGAAGAGAGTGTCTTGTGCAAAAATGGAGCAAGTGAGAGACCGCGATCTGGGGTCTGCAGTAAACTTTTTCCGGCACGGGGGAGTGGCAAAAACGGGTGGGGGGGCATGGCCATTGAGCCCGGGGAGAGGGATGGAGGAGTTTGTGGGTGAAGGAGCAGGAAGGGGATTTGTGGGTGAAGGTCCGCAGGAGGGGAGGTTGTAGAAGTTGTGTGTCCGGGAGGCTGTGGGTCCGGGAGGAGGGGGATAGATCGGGCCATCTACTTTGCTCTTGCACACTTCCCTCCCAAGCCGCCTCTCTCCCGTAGCTCCCCTCCTTCCCTCGTCATTGGCTCCCTCGCGTACCTTGTGACGCGTCAGCGCTTCTGATCACCAGAGGCTTGTAGCTCCGGCTAGCTGACACATCACAGCACGCAGTGAGTCACGTCGAAGGAGGCAGCGGGGACCAGCAGACTGGAGGCAAGAGACTGGTGGCTCACGCGCGGCAAGGGGGCCTCAGCCTTACATGCTTTAAGGAGGTGGAAAAGATACCAGAATGGAGGGAGGAGTTTAAAATACGTTACATAGGTAACCCTCCTTACCCGGCTCTAACAGAGGTCACATCACCCCACGTCTGGAACAACCTACCGGAGACTACCAAAAACACTTCCAATCTAATTAATTTCAAGGCTTCAGCTGTCTCTCATTTTAATCTGGTCTATAACTGTTACATACGTCCATAATCATATTATCTTTAACTGTCCATGAAATGTCTGTAAATGTAATGTACAACCTCTGTTCATTTAATGTAACCGTGTATTGTCACCATAACTCTGTGCTCAGAACCTACTTGAAATGAGAGGCAACTCTCAATGTAATTATTTCCTGGTATAACATTTTATAATTGTAAAAAATTGTTTCAATGAGTTATGTACAATGGCAAGTCTCTTAGACTTTTGCAGGGTGCTGGATAGGTGCAGGCTGGGTGTGGATGGAAATATGGGGCCATTTAAATGTCATCCTTTTCAATGTGTAACTACTGTAAGTCATGCACATCCACTGGATAGGACCCGAAACTACCAGGGGATGAAGTCCCGATAATTATTATTTGCAATGAGTTTTGTTAAGGTACACCATCAATGTGTTTTAGATGGTTGCTAATAAAGCACCTTTTTGTTTTATTAAAGTTCCTTGCTTTATTAGCAACCATCTCAAACACTTAACATGCATTGATGGTGTACCTTTACAAAACTCATTGCAAATAATAATTATCGGGACTTCATCCCCTGGTAGTTTCGGGTCCTATCCAGTGGATGTGCATGACTTACAGTAATTACATATTGAAAAGGATGACTTTAAATGGCTTTGAGGGAGGCTAAGATGCAAGGAGAACCTGCTGAACGGAAATGTTCAATGTGAACGCAGGCTGCAGTATAGGCAAACCTATGAAGACAGCGGTGGTAAGGCTGCGATAGGGGCAACTCTATGAGACCAGGACAATTTGCATCTCTCCCCAACAAACTAAGATTTCCTGTTCCTTTAACCGGCGCTATCTTAGAAGGGACATGTTACTAACTGGAAAACAATAAAGATGAGAGGACACATTTTAATACAGATTCCTAAACACACATACCTATGTACAGGACACACAATGAGGACCCCAGTCAAAACTCTGCAGAACCTGCTTCTATGGGTAGCTATATACCCTTAAATTGTCATCATGCATCACATCATGGAGAGGGGAGTAAATTGAGTGAGCCCACACAGTTAACTCCTTTATAGGAATCGTAGCCATTCAAAAGGGGGCTACGCATTTAATGATTTGGCTTAGTTCTGTGCTTAATCGACAATTTTGCTGTGAATTTATTTTAATGCTTAAAACTTGTAATTCTTTAAACACGTTACTGATGAGAATATAGCGTTCATAGCGTTAGTGTTGACGGGTAAAATAACTTACTTGTGCAACCATATCTATTCCCCTAAACCTACATTTGCTAAAATTTTGAAGCAGGATTTAATTATGAGTATATTCATCCCTTTCCCATAATGTACAGTACAGGTGATATTTGCTATAGAGTATCAGTGCTTTTCTTCACTTTAATGGTGGTCTCTTTAAGAACCCAAGTGAACTACATGTAGCCATGATGTAAAATGGCTGCAGTCATCTCTCCTGCTGACAGTAAGGCCTGGTAAGTTATGGGCATGCCAGCAGTAATCATGGAGGTTTGCCCTCACACCCTGGTGAGGTGCCCTGTGTATGGATGGGAGTGGTCACAGGCCCTGACTCCACAGTTAGTGATGTCAGAGTTGTGTCAGCCCCCAGATGATACATAAGGCACAGCACTGATCAAAAGTTAGGCAGTAGAGAGTAAGAGTGTGTTTGCTGAGTTATGGAGGAGGAGTTAAGAAGCTGTTAGAAGGACAGTGTTTGCAACTGTGAACAGGGACCTGGTCACAGGGGGATATCCCTGCGGGGATAGGGAATCCCTACATTAGGAGGACTATACCTTTCAAAGGGAAGTACGGTGAAAAATGGAGGGCTAAATTCACCCATTGTGGAGGGCAGCTGGCCCACCGTGCTAATAAAGATGATCCTGTTGAAATATACTCTCGTGTGTAATTGTGGAGTAATTGCACCGAGAGAAGCACCACAGAGGAGTTCCTCACCAGGACCATCCACAAGCTCAAGCTGGGATCCTGATGAGATGGAGGCGCAGCACTGGATATAGGTAGGACTCAAGTACACTACCTCAGCTGCCTGTCTGGGTTGGCAATCCCCAACACAACATCATGCGGGAGACTCAGGAGTCCTGTTGCCAACAGGTGCACCACCAGACATCACACTGTAATGGGGACTGGTTAGACCACAGGGGCCAATATGAGATTGGGTGGGTCAGGCAAGTTCAGAAAATCCGTTACATACAGTATCGTGGTGATAGATGTATTAGGTTCAATCTTTGTGACTGGTGCGTTAATAAACTAAGGCTAATGGGGGGGGTGTTGGGAGGGGGTATATTGGATATAACGTGGAGTGTCAGCTTCTCTGACATGGATGAACAACTTCACAGTGTACTGAATAAAGACTTAAAGACACACAAAAGACAGATGGTAAGGACATTATCACAGGTCTCAAGTCTCAGTTTATATCTAAAATGATATGAAAATACTTATACATGTCGTATTCTGTTAAAAAGAAACCATTTATTGAGATTTAACCCATTAAACATATCACCGAATGAACCTTAGTTTGGTCCTACCCGGAACTGTACCTTTTATTATTGAAATCAATGGCTACATTGGCTGTAACTCTACTACAGTAACTGTTACCCTTAATTACCGCACTACAGGGTTAAATAAAATTGACAGGTTACAGTAAAAAAAATATTGTTGTAACATTTCCAGTAATCCAAAAAAAAAGAACCAGAAGGGACATTAAGGCAGTGGGTTGATTTGAAAAATGATGGAGGTCGTTCTCAGAACTTAAAACAAAAATATCCAATGCTACATCTAGTTGGATCTTGCTGGGATTGTGTGTTCATTCGATTTCAGAACTTGCAGGAAATTATGAAAACAGGTGAATGCTAGTGTGCCGTGTGTGCGTGTGTGCGTGTGTGCGTGCGTGTGTGTGTACGTGTGTACGTGTGTGTGTGTGTGTGTGCGTGTGTGCGTGTGTGTGTACGTGTGAACGTGTGTGTGCGTGTGTGCGTGTGTGCGTGTGTGCGTGTGTGTGTGTGTGTGAACAAGAGCTGCATAGACTATAAATAATGATTCTGCAAATATATGTATACATTTCTGACATACATACTGTACACATACGTACTGTGTGTGTAAATGACATGCATATACATATACTGTAGATCTAATCAATGCTTTTCATCATCACTTCTATTGCATAAACAGTTCATAAGCTTACGCCACACAATATGCATAGAGTGCCCCAGGCCATTTCTTATAATCCTTTAATGCAGATATAAGGGCCAGATAGTTATTACTCTCAGCCACTGAGATCATTGGTAGTTTAATACTAATATAAAACATATATATATATATATCAAATAAAAATATTACTTATGAGCACATTCTTAGGCCGTGCTTATAGTGCTGGCGACGCGAATACGCCCGAAAACAAACGCATTGCCGGCGCGTGCGCTTATAGTGCACACGACGGCGACAAGCGACGGAGCGACGGCGACCAGCGATGGAGCGACGGCGACAAGCGACGGTGCGAAGGCGCCGTCGCGAAAACCCGCCGCCGGCAAAATGTGATTTTTCAAGGGCCGTCGCGTCACGTGACAACCCTTAAACAAATCAAATTGCGGGAATCCCGCAATGCGGCCGACCGGCGAAAGATAACTTTCGCCGGTGGCAACGGCGACGGGTGACGTCACCCATCGTATCGCCATCGCCATCGGCGGCACTATAGGCAAAGCCTTAGACTCTTAGACAGGTGTGCAACCCTGCTTTTCACCATTATCACCTAGCATACAATGCTTCCACTGCGGTAAGGGATTCTGGGAAATGACTTGCAAATGAGTACATTGTGCCACATTTTGCCTTAAATCCATTATTACATGAAACCCTTAAGCCAATGCTCGCTGTTTTAAACACAGCTTTTAAACACAACCTGGGATCAGATGCAAAGCCAGTTAATCCACTCACAGACAGCTTTTTTGTTTTGAAACTGCTTTTATTATGCAGTGAATCTTTACAACAAGATCCAAACAATACATAAATATTCTCCAAAAAAAAAACTGCGACGTGAACAACGGCGCAGTGCATAACCCGTACATCTCTCATACATTTACCTTTATGAATATTTTCCCAAAAGTAAAAAAAAAACTGTGACATGCACAACGGTGCATTACCTATACATAATAGTCCTCCTCCTCCTCAGGGCCGTCAATGATGTAATAGTCTTTGAGCAGGCTGTGAATCAGCTTGCAACAGTCCTGTACCGACATCCATAAAGTTTGAGTATATGTATATATGACATGAATTGAACTAAATGCATGATATATGTATACTGTAGGTAATGCACTGTGCGCTGTTGATCACGTCGCAGTTTTTTTCTTTTGAAAAATTATGTATGTATTGTTATTATCTTGTTGTTAAGATTCACTGCATAATAAAAGAATTTTCAAAACATAAAGCTGTCTCTGAGTGGATTAACTGGCTTTGCATCTGATCCCAGGCTGTGTTTAAAACAGTGAGTATTGGCGTAAGGGTTCCATATAATAATGGATTTATGGCAAAATGTGGCACTGTGTGCTCATTTACATGTCATTTTCCAGAATCCTTTGCTGCAGTGGAAGCACTATATGCTAGGTGATAATGGTGATAATGGTGAAAAGCAGGATTGCAGACCTGTCAAAGACATGTGAATGTGTTCACAAGTAATATTTTTATTTGCTATATGCTATACAGTGGAGGGTTTTCAGTCACATTTTCACCCACCATAACCTAAATAATATATATATACACGCATGCACACATGCACACACACTATAAATTACATAGGAGCCAATTTTTAGGAGCCAACAGTTTGTTAAGACCCACCGGTCAGTGGCTTTGTGTCACCGTGTGTGTGTCAGTGTGTATCTATGACGCACTGACACACATACACAGACAAACACCACACAAACTGCGACATAGACACACACACAGACATACACTGACAAACACACACACACTGACACACACAGACAGACACAGAGAAAGACTCTCACGGATACTCACTTCTCCCCCTTCCACACTGTGAATACAGAGCAGGGGTGGGCGAGTCCAATTTGTGTGCTTCTGCTTACAATATCATATATATATATTTATATGTATATACCCACACAGTATATACATTTATTATGATTTTTAGATTCATACGACTTTTGTACCACAGACTATGTTTTCCACTAGTGACAATTGCATTAAACACATTTGTAGGTTTCATCATTCTAGAGATATTTGATCTGAAAATGAACACCTTTGAATGACCTCGTTCACAACAAAATCTAACAATTATAGGAAATGAATGTTATGACATAAAATTAGGGAATGTGTCAAAAAGGCAAAAGAAACACAATTTGTAAATAGCTGTGGCATGTGACACATTTGGAGCTTATGTGCTGAGCTTATATTTAAATATTTTTTATGCTAAAAAGTAGTACAAACCTTCATAAAATATCAGTCTTATATATGAAGGTCATTATGGGAATTTATACATATGACCCATAATTTGGTTTTTGAAATTATTTTTGACTCGTTATTTCATGTTGAATTTAAATTAAAACAGAATTATGTCCATTTTTAATGTATAACTAATGTTAGTAAGTATAAATTATAAGTACAGTACTATGTTATTTACAATAGCTATGAAAATAATACATTTAGTGTAAACAGACATTTTACAATTGACACCAGGTTCAACTGGTGGACAATTTAGACCCACAGGCCGACTTTTATTTCAGGCCCAGTGCCTACCGATAGGTAATACTGCAATTATACTGTAGAGGGTCACAATCGGGCAGACCTGACAAGGGCCCCCCTGATAGGCTGTACTTACCCTCTTAGGGATTTTGCTGCAACAGTTCTCTACTGATTAGATACTAATTATTGTTCTTATTGTAAGGACAGTGGACATTGAGTACCACTTTGCTAGTCTCTGGTAATCTTCCAGACACAGCAAGTGAAGGGGCTTATTGTACCCACTCACCCTTCTATGTATCCAGGACACTGATGTAGGGTTTGTACTACAGGATACACACTTTTGTTTAATGATCGTTTTAACCACCTTTATTTTCATTGGATATTAATAAATACGTTATTTTTAACTTATTCAGAATACATCCAGTGTGATTGAGTGCCCTTACTAGGTTACGTTTTCTTTGTGTTTACAGTGGGAATGAGTCAAATGAGTAATGTCTCCCATCAATCTGGCCCCAAAAACTATTCACTTAACACACAAAAATATAAAATAGCAAAATGTGTCCAAAAATTTAAATACAGCACTCTCTACAAAGCGTGCAAACAGTTAATTCAGAGCCGAAGCATTACTTACTAAATATATATGTCTACCTCTAAAATTTGACAGCCTAACATCTATTTTCCCAAGATAAACAGTTATCTGTCTTTTGCACCTGTTACCCACGTAATTTGTGGTATGATTTGATTTGTCTTATTGCAACAATCCCATATTTGTACCTGTTTTTATTCACAATAGATGTCATCACATGATATACTAATTTTTAATAAAGTCCTCCGACTAAGTGGTGACCTGTTTGTCCCCTCTCTCTGGGATGCACAAGGGATAATTCAAGAATGTTACCGTTTTCTTTGCTGCTGACAGCCCATGATCTGGCTATCGCCCCATGCATTTCAACCGACACATATTTCACTTTTAGTAGGCCATCTGTGATACCCCCACTGCACCCCCGTTCCTTCCCACTGCTCTCCACTGCTGCTCCACCCCCCATCCCCTCATTAACAGTAACATTACAGCATCTCTTTGTAGCTCAGCACAGGTACAGGGAGGTTCTTGGTCCGTCACAAAAATTCCTGTATTTTTACCATCATTTCGAACCTCCCTCCCCCAACCTAACAATCAACTATAGTTAGCCACATTACCATTTTAAATCAAATGCATTCCGCCAGAGAGAGCAACCCCCAACCGCCCCCCGGACCTGCGCATGCGTGCAGCATAGAATGACACCGGAAAGATTAAACGGATTGTTTCTATTTTTCACGGCAATACAGTACAGTTGTTGAAAATCAATTGCGGTGTATAGCGGGTTGTAAGAGATGTGTGCAGAGGTACATTTAATGGAGACTGATTAGGGTGAAATGAAATCCTGGCTTTGTTGAGCCCGTTCCTTTAACAAGGAAAAATATACAAAATAAACAAATGTATGTGACTATCTAGAATTGAAGCTTCTATTTTTCCTCAGATTGCATGTACCCTTTTTACAATCAGAACAAGAAAACATTTCAAAAAGCCCTTTTCTTTTATACTCAATCTTGCCAGATAAAATGCTGACTCGGAGCCCCACTGATTTACTTAACTCACATACTGCATGAGGTGGACTGAAGCTGTCAGCAGTGAGGTTGGAGGGTAATAAAGTTTTTGGACAGGAGAAGATAAGAAAGGGAATTACAGTATAACCAGTGGTTTAAATGTGCAATCTCGTACAGGACCAAAAGGTAACTACTGCCATTAATATACCTAATAGTAGACAAGTATAAATCATTTTTCAAAGCTTATCCAATTTGTAAACCTTTTAACCTGAAGAGTTGGGAAGGTTTAACTGCCCTGATATCTCACCCCCTTATCAGTAGGGTGGTAAAAGCAAGAGGCTTTATAGTTTCCCATAATTATGCAATCAAGCTCCAGTTCCATTTAAAAAAAAATAATGTTCTCTTTCTTGTTTTTAGGGGAATGAACCATATGGTATCTTCCCGCACAGAAAGTTGTCATGGGATAAGACTCGATAGTAAATATGTTTTTATTATCGAAAACTCACGCAAGCATAATTTTTATTTGTTTAATTTTTTTATGCAGAGTTCAGGTAAATTAATTGGTTCATAAATATAGTTTATTACATGGTTTCACAGAAGCACTATAAACATTCTATTTAGAAAATGTTGCACATATGTTTTTTTATGATATAAGTCCTTTTTTCAGAAGTATATTTGAAATCTCATGCACAACTACATCAATGTATAAATAACAGAACAGCAAATACTGAATACAATGTACGTAGACATTAAGAAAGATACAGCACATACGGAAATTACAAGTCAGACGCAAACTGCCTGCTAAGCAAGGGGTATACAATATGTTAGGAGAATTATCAGTTTAAAGAAATGACAAACTAATATTCCTATGCTTGACAGAAATATACTACAGCGCTTTATGCTGGGAATGCAGTATAGTACAAGCAATGATTTTACTTTCACAAATACATTATCTGAGATAAGATCAACAATGCATTACTAATCATCACCAACACCGTTTTTTCTGGAGCCTCTATATATGCGGCGTTCTGTTGCTAGCAGGTTTTGTTCTGGACAAAGTTCACATCCTGGCTGATTCTGAGCTAGGCCTGCTGCATGAATATTATTTGTGTGTGTGTCAATGCAAGGGTTATACCAACAAAATATTGATCCGCCAATGAAAAAAAGCAAGACTGCAGGCCACCCAATCAAAATAGCTTCCCCAATCTCCTGCTGCTGAACTGTTTTGCAAAGGGAATAGCAAACTTCTCTCATGATGTTACTTGCTGTCCAGGTCACAGGTATGAAAACAAGAATTCCAGCAAGGATGTAACTGATCCCAGCTGTCAGAAATAAGCAGTCTCTGCGTGGGTTATTCTCCCTGCAGCACGTATCGAACAGCATGCCAATGAGAGCATTGATGAAGGCAAAAACAGCCACCAACACTGCAAAGGACATCAGAACTCTTGAAGCCTTTATATCCGGTGTCATTGACAAAGAGGATGAATAATATTGGCAAGACAGGGGGTTGTTGCTTTGCTTCACACAGGTCATCCACAGTCCATCCCAACGACTTATCCAATGTCCATCGATACGTTTTCCATAAGCATTGCTTTCCACTATTATAGCTACTTTCCAGTGGGGCATTGCACAGACAGCAACAGTTAATATCATGGCAATACTGCCGAGGAGCATTCCAATGACTTGAACTATGCAGTTTGCCATGTTTCTTGCAAGTTCTGCTTGTGAAGTTCTATACACCTGAATGACAGCAAAGACAAGTTATCTCTCAGTGCTTATGCCAAATGCAGCAGAGACTATTTCTCGAGGGTCGGTGTCATATGGCAATGTTCCAATTTCAAATTGTGCTTAAATACTACAATCCAGAGTGGTGCTGCTGAATTTGGCATTATTCAGGCACGTGTGTCAACTTATGTGCTCAGTGTTATAATATGTATGGGTGTGGCTTAAGTAGGAAAAATACTTCCTAATAATTACTGTCCACTTTTCATAGTATCCCTGATACCAAACTAAAAACACGTTTATACCTTGGGCTATGTTAATCTGCTGAAAGGAACAAATTAAAATGCCAATGTTTAGAAAAAAAGGGTGTAACTCCAATTAAAATTGTGAGTACTTAATTTATACATATAAATGTATTATACATTACACCATGGTTTCAGGAGTTGTATTCATGGAATGCAAGTTTACACTGTCTGGTTATCAGACAACTACCAAATTAGGGATGCAATTACTTTCCATTTGGGAAACAAACTAATAAAAAAAAAATTGTGCATATTTCAAAAATCTCTACAGTACCTGTAAGTCAATAAAGAAATTGACAGGAAGATACCATTTTAATACATAGGAGAGGATGTGTGTTCAAAGATTGCTGGGAAGTTGATATAGGTGGAGACGAGGGGTATCTTGAGTTAGTCGAGTTACCGCCTCCTTAAAGTACCCTGAAGTGTGACCCACAAAACTCTACCCAGAGCTGACAACACTAGGTACTTATTGTCTTTTCCTATTGGGTTACACCAGGGGTGGACAACGCCAGTCCTCAAGGGCCACAATCAGGTTGGTTTTTAATGCTATCCCTGCTTCAGCACAGGTGGCTCAATCAGTGTCTCAGTCATTGACTGACACACTGATTGAGCCACCTGTGCTGAAGCAGGGATAGCATTAAAACTTAACCTGTCGGTGACCCTTGAGGATTGGAAATGGCTAATCCTGGGTCAAACTCATGGAAAGAGATCAGACAGTCAGGCAATCCTGAGCATATAGATGCAGAGACACAACTACACCAATTGTTATAAAACGAAAATTTTATTATGATGGATGCAGATACTTGTAATCAAATTTAAAATAAAAACACATATATCTAACAATAGTTGTGGCTGAATGAGCCCTCCCAGAGTCAGTTTCGTTTAAGTTACTGTGCTACGTGTGCCCCTTTTTGTAGTCTATCCCAGCTCCCTTCTCAGCCAGGTAATACACGTTCTTTATTTGTGTTTGTTAGTTAGGATGGGGCACCTTTGTTTTCACCATGGAAGGACTTGTTTGTTCTGATACGGTATATTTTCTCTTAATGTGACCGTAGACGAGGTATGCAAACTGTTCCAAGTCTGTACTCTTTCCTGAGAATGGGTTAATGAAGGTGGCTGATTGTGTTTATGTTGAATGTAGCCTCTGTCAGCTCTGTTCCTATGGGGCAGCTCACAGCGTGCTTAACCAGAGGTGAATTAGAAGGAGGGATCCCCGTATTGCCCAGTGGTTATACAGGGATCCCCAGTACAGCCACTTCTATGGGTGTGAGTGGAAAGAATCTAGGCTACTATAGATCTGCACCAATAGGACCTGATCTGCTACTGTAACTGCCAGACCAGATTAAAGCAGCTGCTCCGTTTGTAGTCTGTTATCCCTTTCAGTCAATACAATGTGTACTATTGGGTACTACTCTGCAGGGCCGCATACCAGGGGGAGATCCGGGGTTTGTATGTATTTAGGTTTTTTTATATATATATTTGAGGGATGGGGTGGGTTTGTATGTATTTGGGGTGGGGGATTTGTATTTATTTGGGAGGGTTGTATATATTTGGGGCTGGGGGTTGCATGTATTTGGGGGGGATTGTATGTGTTTGGAAGGGTTTGTATGTATTTGAGAGGTGGGGTTTTTTGTATGTATTTGGGGGATGGGAAGGTTTTTCTATTTAGAGGTGGAGTTTTCTATTTTATTTGAGGAGGTGGAGTATTTTGGTATGTATTTTGTTGGGGGGGATTATATGTGTTTGTGTGGAGGGGGGGGAATGAGTGAGAGGAGGGCGGATTGAGTGAGAGTGGAGTAATTGATAGAGAGGGAGAGTGAGAAGAGAGAGGGGGTGTAAGAGAGGGGCTGAGGGAGGAAGAAAGTGAGGAAGAGAGGGGGTAAGAGTCAGACAGAGGGGGGATAAATACATGGGAAGAGGGAGGGAAATAGAGGGAGCTTGCGAGGTGTGAAATGGGGGTCTCACAAGACCGGTTGTAACTCTAGTCCTGGGCCCCCCGGGAAATCTGTCTGCGGCCCTGCTACTCTGTGTACAGATGTAGCAAGTCTTACTGTTTCACAGACAACAAAGTCAAAGTCTGCAGCACCAGGGACAGTGTCTGCCGCGATGGAGCTGCCGGGAATCCATGTTTTTGAATGGGACCCCCCAAAGTGATTAAAGTAAATCTAGGACATGTGTATCAGACGTAATATAGTATATATTCTTTACTGCATTAAGTATGGGTGCACAGTAATATTTCAACATTTACTAACAATAATTTCCAAGAGACAGAAACAGTGAACACAACTGTTAATCACATAAAGTTACATCTCTGTGTGAGACCAATAACTGTGAAACAAATTGAAGGTTATTTCTGACCCAAAAGAGTGTTTTTTTTCTATAATTCCTCTCTCCCTCTTTTTGCCAGAGGAAGGGACAGACTCACTAGGCCCCCTTGTGCGGGGTCTGCTGCACCTTAAGGTTGCTGTGGCCACTGTGTCAGGAGATGGAGTAGGGGGAATGTACAGAGGAAGGAGGAAGTGGAGTGGCCACAATTAATTACCCCCATGATGTTTCCAGTGAGTCACTGAATGCTACCGGCATGGTCAACATTGAGGGTACTCGCAAGCTTTCCATGCCTTGCTGCAGTACCCATGTCAGTGCATTTACTGCACCAGTCACTTGGGCAATGCTACTGGTGATGGCTGATCTATGTTGCCACTATTACCTGGGTTTGACACCCAGAACTGGTGGTTGGAGGTGTGGGATATGGTAGCCAGATGGTGTGGGATTTGCTGAAATGCTGACCTCTGCAGCCTCATGATTATCATAGTGTTCATTTGTGGTCACAGCTCCCGGTGCTAGAGCAGGACATCTGGGTGCCGCGAGAGCAAGTACAGGAGCTGGTAGTTCTGGTGCAGGAGTAGAAGCAGCTGGCACAATTGGTACAGCTGGAGCAGGAGCAACTAGAACTTCTGGAGTATCTGGGGCAGAAACAGCAGGAATATCTGAAACAGCTGCAGTAGCAGAAACAGCTGGAGTAGCTGGAGCCCAGATGCAATGTGACATTGTCCTCTGGATGCTTGTCCTATGCACTCACCCAAAAGGCCCGTGCAGATGGCTGTCAGCATGGTGGTCCTTCAGAAAATGTACATAATATTAACAAATACAGTCATATAAAACATTGGGTAACCACTTTTTAATATTCCTGGTGTGCAAAAACATCCCTTTCTTTGCATGTTTAGATACCTTTAAAAAGAACAATATGGTGTTGTATTAAGTATTTTACATACTATCTATTTGACTGTTTATTAAAGTGGTGTCATAGTGATTTCAGAACAGTTATATGGTCATAAAATAGCAAAAGGATTACTTTATAACTACTGGAACATTACTGCAACATGCAAGGCATTTCCAATAGTCTACTCGAATATTATGAGGTCATATATCTAAGCATGTCACATATACTGTAGGTTATTTGCGAACTACTCACCACATGAATGTGTGACTTCACTGCAAATAATACTGTAATCTTAGGTATGATCTCCAAGGTTGTGTATAAAGTGACATATATACATGAGATTTATATATGCTGTATAATATATACACTCTGTTTTCACTTCCCAGGTTGATCCTTGCCAAGATATTCGGTACCTATAGTACCAGTCCTGCTAGTCCCACAACCTATGAAGATGCAATGACCTACAGACGAGCCAACGAGTATTCTAAAACTTGCCTTAAACTTGCCTTAAACTTGCCTTAAACTAGCCAGTTTACATGCTGGGTACATTTCAGTGACATTTCTGCAGAGGCTAATGGCCCATCGGATTAACACTGCAGGGGTTCCTGGCAGTCCCATTCAGTTTGAAAGGGACTGCCAGGGACCCCCGCTGTTAATCCGATGGGCCATTAGTCTGTCTGCAGAAAGTGGGAAATGTTGCAGCATGTATCCAACATGTACCTGGGTCTTTTTGGAGATTGCCCCAGGTTTGTTTTAGAATAATCGTTGGCACTACAGTACATCTGCACTCTGTGGGTGTCAGGTCCAGCTGAGCAGGTAGTCCCCTCCTATTCACCTTGTGGGCAACATGGTTAGCTAATTTCTTTTTTAACTGCCTCTTGCTGTTGGCCCACTGTTTTTTCAGCATGTCCACCATCCATACGGTGTTGCCCAGGGCATTCATTTGCGCAAGGATATTACCCCAAATGCTGTACTTTTTAGCTGTGCTTGCGTATGAGCACAGTGCTCTAAGAAATTTGCAGTGGTTATCAACCACACTTGTTATGAGAAGATCTATCTCCTTCTGAGTGAACGTGATGCTTCTCAGCCTTCAAGCTGCAAGGTCATGAGCATCAGCTGCAGTATAAACCTTGTCAATCATGTTACCTGTAGGGTCTAACTAATATGGCTCAGAAACGTCTTTATATATTGAGTTTTTAATTGAATTTGAACGTGCGCATGGGCGTAATATTTAGGTAACACACATGCGTTACGCGCCTGTAACACATGTACATTAATTGGAACACACGTTATATGGGCAATGGGCAAGAGCAGTATGTGGGTTAGCACGTTTCTGTGCTCCGAAAATCCCTGCTACTACAGATATCGTTACGATGCTACTTTGGCAAACATACATTGTTTTTGCATATCATTATCTTTTTGATATCCATTAAACTCAGGGAAGTTAACATCCATTACCTATTAAGGTAATGTCACATTGTTTGCCCTGATTGAACAGAGCTTTGTGGATTTGCCCTAATGTATTTCTAGTTTTCGACAGTAGTTTGTTAATCAGTTTGGTTGGTGCCACAGAATGGAACAGTCTGATCAATTACAGATATTGCTATCTTTATTGCTCCCTTTGGTGTGTTAAGGCTGGATATAATGGGATATTATGTATTATCACTGCCACTGAATCCTATTGAAACTTTACGATAGTCTATGTTATAACGGGATATGTTGTGTTATCAGTAGGAGCAATGAAATCTGCTACATCTGAAATGAATGAGTCCAATGTTTCCTACCTCCTCTTGTATATTTCTTAGTCTCAGATTCCTCTGCATTTTCTTAAGCCTCTTACAGTCAGATAACACTTGGCCCTCTTTTTCTGGTTGCTTTGTTGCTTCCTCCATATTGCTCTCCAGCGAGGCTATTCTCTCGTCAACTGATGAAATTTATTTTGGTTTCTTTATAGGATATTTTCTGTTTTCAGATAATGTGGAATGTTTGTTTCAGCCCTATAAGGAAGATCTGCATGTCTTGCTTCATAAATGGCTGACAACAATCCACATCCAGAGTGAGCGTGTGAGTCTATCAATTTATTAACATAAAGATATAGGTCTCCTATATTCTCCACTTAAGTGCCCAACATTTGCAAGATTATTCTCCTGTTTGGGCGAATTGGAGGCGCCTCATTGGTATCCTCTTTTTCCCCATATTTTAGGCATTTCAATGGATTTTTAATCCAATCAGATTATTTGTGGTTGTCTTTCACTAGGGAGTGAAGTGTAGTTGTGAGAACCAATGTCCCTTTCTCTTTACAATGTTATTAGTATTTGTGATACATGCTAGTAGAATATACATTCAGACTTCTGGTCTTCCACTACAGAAAGTATTACATTGTCTCACAAGTTATAACGAGCACCCTCTTATCATTTTATTAGAATCTTAGACTCATCATTTTCCATTTTCTCTCTCCTCCTTTAAAACTCCATACGATAACAGGTGCTTGGTTTGCAATTCTAGCCATTCATGTTCAATATGCTTTGGATGTTTTAAAGTCACCATTCCCTATAGAGTTACCACCAAGGAATTCAGTATAATTAATGCACCATTTCATTTATTAATATATGCCTCCATTAAGAGAACATTATTAGAAATATTAGTCACCTTCCTAATACACATTGGAGGAAATATTGAATAATTTATTTTTTATGACATTGATTTATTAAATCTATCATATACAAACACCAAGATGTTTAGTAATAATGCTAATACCATCTGATTGATTAATATGTGACCCCCTTTAGTCAAACCTACTGAAATCCCATTTATATCTTAATTGTTGTAATTGTTTTATTGGATAAATTTGACTTAGCTACATTATTGATTTGTTACTTTTTGAGCTGCTTTGTGAACAGTATGTAACTGTTTGGCGTCATTTATAGATTAATGCCATTTTCATTGATTGGGTCCCGGTCCCTTAAGGGTTAAAATAGGCATCTGGCTATATAATAGTCCCTTTGGGTCTCAGTGGACAATTACCCCTGATGAAGTGACGCACTTAGAGTCACAAAATACGTAGGGTGTGTAGCAGAGGCCCCCTCCTTACCTCTGGTGAGGAAGAAACTGTTGGGTGATCCGGCTGGAGCTCTGCGCGATCGGGAGTGTGGGGGCAGCCATGTTTTCAAGGCGCGCATGCGCAGTGCAGCGAGGTGGGCATGCGCAATATTGGGAGTGTGGCGGCCATCTTGGAATGGCTCCGCATATACAGCAGCAGGACTACATGTCCCAGAACCCTCAGGGGGAGGGACTACCACATGGACTTTCCCATCCAATGGGATCTGGCGGTAAAGACAGGATATCCTCCGCGTGCGGAGAGCACGCAAGTCAGTCCTACGAAGGAGCGAAGGAAGAAGGTAGTGTCCAGGGAGCAGTGCTTCCTGGACTAGGCCCAGACCTTGCCCCTTAAACCCATCTAGGCCCTGAGCCAATCTAAGTTCTGTTCTATAGGGAAGGCCCAGATAGGGACTCTTCCCCTTTAGTACTATTGCTATGCCGGTGGATAGGCGGATAGAACACGACAATCTGCGGCCTGGGACCAGACCGCAGTATTCCAGGACCCTTGTGTGAGACACTCCAGCTGGAGCTCACCCCATAAGGATGATCTGGACCCTTAGGAGAGAGGTGAATTGTTGTCGGAGGCCCCACTGCATGGGACCTACTCCAACTTACCTCTACACACTGCACATGGGTACTGGAGTACCCAGGCAGGTACCCAGCGTGCACCAACATTCACAAGGGTAGCAATACCTCACATTTGGGTGGGATTGCTGGAACGGACAACAGGGGTTATTGGTGCCACCACACCCTCAGTACTTTGGGGACACCCCTCAGTGTTTGGGGTCAAGGCCTTATATTGTTGTGGCCTAGTAGAGTGTGTGTTATATATTGTGTACCGAAAAGCTAATTTATAATATATTGAGTGGTGTGTTGTTACTACTGTTGTATTGGTTCCTGTGAGGAGTTATCCCGCCAAAGCTGGTTTCCCTCATAGGTGGAGGCGATGCACGGAGATAGAGCTCACCCCGGGCTGGCAGAGGCTCAGGCCTCCTGTGAGCAGACAGGTTCAGCAGGACGCAGGGTCGCCCGCGTATTTCCTTTAGGCAGAGTGAAAGGGGGCTACAGGTGTTCCTATTGCGCTGAAGAGGGCAGGAGTGGGATCCGACCGACGGAGCTGCAGCGGTGATGTCATCAGCCCAGGACCAGCAAGGGATTGCTTCACACACACTCGCAGAGAGCAGCTGTGTGTGTGAAAACTGCTGTGTCCCACCGGATCATCTTCCCTCCACCTTAACCCTTTGCTTCTCGGTTTAAGCTAGGATTGCTTATTATGACCATTTTTTTTGTATCTACAGGGACTAATAGTTTGATTAAATATATCAGCTCATATTTTCACTTAACCCCCTGTGTGTTTGATGGGACAATAAATCTTTGACACAAAATGGCAGACAGCACAACCAGTTCCAAATAAATGGATAGATTAATAATATATGTAATGATGCTGGGGAAGTAAAGGTGATCCCTGTAACTCCCTGAATATTACAATATACAAAAAATAGTCTTCCTGCACTCACAATAGAAAAAACAAGGCAACACTTGAGATAACCAAAAAAATTGTATTTTACTGCACAAATTGTATATTTTTCAAACAGAGGTAATTGAACCTCACATGAATGTACTGTATCAAATATATATATATATAATAAGAAAGTAGTGATCAAGGTGTGTCTATACCCCAATGGCGTTAATGTTGAAAAATACTATAGTCAAGGTAATGTCCTAGATGACAGGGGAAATAAGACACACCAAGCAAGAGGAGAAAACCTGCCTATAAGCCAATGTGCCAGATATAGTCAAATAGAAACCATCCTAAAAAGGGGACATATATCCACAAAGTGCAGGATGTAGGCAACAACGTAGTCAATAGTTAAAATGCCAAAACTATTGTTACTGATCAAATAAAGGGAGGCAAGGGGGGCAGCATCAATGTTTCATTGTAAAGATCCTGTCTTCTGGCCCGTACCAATGTAAATAAGAAAAACACTGCACTGTCTTAAATAGATCCTCCAATGTATCTAGTCCTGGCAGAAAGCCACTTACTGCTGTGCTATAGTGAAAGAAAAAGGCGCTATCACTAGTAGTGATCACTAAAAGATAAAGTGAATACACTAAATCATAAAATGATGCAAATAAGTGAATATTCAAAAACGTGACAAAAACGTGACAATAATAAAATTAATTGAATTAAGACCCCTTGCTCAAACCCATCTGGCAAGGACTGGTTTCTCTGGTCCCCAAGTGGTAGAGTTTCGTGCGCAATCCAGGGGGAGCATATAAGGGAAATAAAGCAAAAATAATCTAAGTGTAGACAATAAAACAATGTGAATTCAGTCTGTGGTTTTCTTGGCTCATATGTACAGCCTACTCACAAGATCTCAGTATTTTACGGGCAACAGGGAGCAGTTAATGGACGACAAGAAGAGCTTCTGGTTCAGAGAGGATGAAGACCTCCAATCACAATAAAATGATGGTGCACGAAAAAAGAAATATATCCATACTGCAAACCATTCATAAAAAAACGTAACTTTATAGGGCTTCAAAAAATGCAAACTTACAATAAAAACGTTAAAATAACACATATATCACTACAATGTGATGGAAGAGAATCGCTGTGAACACCTGGCTCACCCCCCGCCTCCGGTCCGCTATCGGTTCGTGAGACGCCTCCACAGTCAGCTCTCTGCTTCCTGGTCTCTCTCTGAGGCGTTGCGTCACGTCACATCCGGTTGTTTGCGTCACGTCACTTCCGGTTTTGGGTTAGGGATCCTCAATCTCTGTCACTGCTTCTCTCCTCCTGTGGGCAGCTATCACTCTACGTGTTTTGCCAATCCGATGCGTGGCTTCGTCAGGAGTGTCAGGAGGAGGAGAGAGCAGTGACAGAGATTGCGGATCCCTAACCCGAAACCGGAAGTGACGTGACGCAAACAACCGAATGTGACGTGACGCAATGCCTCAGAGAGAGACCAGGAAGCAGAGAGCTGACTGTGGAGGCGTCTCACGAACCGATCGCGGACCGGAGGCGGGGGGTGAGCCAGATGTTCACAGCGATTCTCTTCCATCATATTGTAGTGATATAAGCGTTATTTTAACGTTTTTATTGTAAGTTTGCATTTTTTGAAGCCCTATAAAGTTATGTTTTTTTATGATTGGTCTGCACTATGGATATATTTCTTTTTTCATGCACAGCATTTTGCTGTGATTGGAGGTCTTCATCCTCTCTGAACTAGAAGCTCTTCTTGTCGTCCATTAACTGCTCCCTGTTGCCCGTAAAATACTGAGATCTTGTGAGTAGGCTGTACATATGAGCCAAGAAAACCACAGACTGAATTCACATTGTTTTATTGTCTACACTTAGATTGTTTTTGCTTTATTTCCATTATATGCTCCCCCTTACTGGCATAGAGCCACTCAGAAGATAACCGTATGATTCACTTCCATGCTACATTTGACACCCTGTGTGGTTGATGAGACAATAAACCATTACAGCATACATAAGAGGTTTTATTGAATTGATTACGATGCCTTAAAACAGCACTGAATAAGTGGCATTTTCAGAAGTGTTAACTTAGAATGAGAAAATAGAGTGAGATTTGGGCATTTTGGATTTTTAAAAAAATGGCATTTTGATTTTTAAAAGTATCTACAGTATCACAGGGAGCCAATGGAAGTCTATGAGGCTGCTTATGCTAAAAATAAGGAGCTCACTCGACATCAGTGATGACAAGTCTGCATCTAACAGAAGAACAGTATTTCTAATATCATTATAATATCAAGTTAATGTCGGCAAAAGAGAATATGTCAAGTATCATATTAAGCTACCATGCTAAGCCCCACAACTCAACTGCAGGGGATACACTTAATGTTGAAAGTGTCCTGATATTAATTTTAAAGTACAATAAATTAGGTATTGCTATGGGTATCAATCTAAACATCAACATCTGTATAATACCGTGGTAAATAATATTAGACAGGTACAGTAGGAGCTTTCGACATAATTAAAACATTCTAAGAAAAGAATAACCAATAGAAAGCAACATACACCCTTTCTACACACACCAGAAGCCCATGCTATCTCTTAAACTATTGAAATCATTTTAGAATGACTAAAGTTATAACCCTTTATTATGAGATATGTATCACATCACATACTGGAGGTCTTCTGTAGAGATGGGTGAATCATTCGCTGACATTAGAATCCGCTGCGACAATGTAGTTTCTTCACGGCTTGGGTTTAAAAAGTTACATTAACCTACGGTCTTGTGTATGCAGTACCATCGGCCATCACCAATCAGTCAATTGTGAATGTGTCTACATTAATTTCTACCAGATGTTCACACCCTTAAAAATATATGAGAGTGCGAGAGTCAGAAAGGGAGATCCGATTTTACTAGAGTCTCAAGTGCTATACAGTATATATCCACTCAAACCAGCCTGTGACCAGGGCAGCCGACAGGGGGGAGAGCCAGGACAAGTGTCCTGGGCCCAGTGGCTGTGGGAGGCCTGGCTGGACAGTGCTGTTGCTTGGACCAAACCAGAGGTCAGGCCCAACTTCTTCGTCCGGCTGCTAGGACTCTGGTTTCCAATGGGCCCTGGCTATCCCTAGCTGCTGCAGGCCTCTCTCCCCTGCCGGGCCTCCTGCTGGCTGGGCCTGCCTCTCTCCTTCACCAGGCCCCTCTCTCCCACCAGTGTGCCGGAAGCTGGGCCCGACTTCTGAGCGTGTTCAATTTCCGGTGCGCACCGGCGGGGGAGAGTGACATGGCGTGAGGGAGAGAGGCCCAGCGTGGGAAAGAGAAAGGCCAAGCAGGAGGCCCGGCATGGGAAAGAGGCCTGCAGCATCTGGGGAGAGCAGGGGCACCAGAGACCACCCCCAAAGTGTGTTTGTTGTTTGCATTGGGGGGGGGGGGTTGTTGTATTGGGGGAGTTACATGTATTTGGTGGTGTTGTGTGTTTTTTGGGGGGTGTTTTGTGTACTGCTGCGACACACTTTATTCGAGCAAATACCCAGTATGTACCTGGCAGATACCTGTATGCGCCGCTCCTCACCTCTGACAAACCCCGTTGCGTTTGCCTTCCCAGCCATGGTTCATGCCTGGCTGACGGGCGGCTGATCTGTTAAATGATAATGATTAGGATTTAATAGGCTGCAATGCTTCGCGTGTCTACCAGATGGCATAAATTCATGAATTGTAATGCAGTATATATATATATACTGTGCAGTATTGCAGCCAGCGGGAATAAAATGCTTAAATCCCTGCATGGAAAATACCTCAATGCACTCGGGCAGAAAACAGTCACAAACCTCAATACACCCGGGTATACCCGAATTCGTGGGACTAGCCGAGCTCGAATAAAGTGTGTCGCCAGTGTATATGGGGTGGTGTTGCTTATATTTGCTGGAGTGTTGTTTAAATTTGAGTTGTTGGTGTATGTACTTGGAGGGGTGTTGTATGTATTTGTTTTTTTTTATGTATTTGGAGGGGTGTTGTATGTATTTGGGGGTATTGTATGTATGTATTTGGGGTTGTGGTATGTATTTTAAGATTTTGTGTATATTTGGGGGGTGTTGTATTTTGGGGACGATTTCAAGTCTGATAAAGATGTTATATTGTCTGGATACATATATATTCAACATGTAACATGTAACTAGTTAAAATAAGGAATAGCGTATTAAGTTATACATTATACTGGGTTAGTTAGAAATAGTTACTTAGTAAAACAATACAATAGAGCAGCCATGCGCAAACTTTTTGAGCTGCGGCCCCTTCCTGGGAGCCACAGCGTTCGCGCCCCCTCCCTCTCCCGATGGCTCGGCGTCAAATTACGCCGCGGCTCATGTGACGTCACGTGACCCCACTGCGTAATTTGCCGCGCGTTGCCATGGCAACGTGTGGCGTCCCATGACCATGCAGCGTCATTTAACTCCACATTGCCATGCGACGCGTTGCTGAAGGCCCGGCTGGAAGCAGGTAAGTGAGTTACAGAGGCCTCACGCCTCCCCCGGTATTTAATTTAAGTCCCGTGGGGAAGAGCGCGGGGCCTCTGTAACTGCCAGCGCCCGCCCCCCAGTTTGCGCACCGCTACAATAGAGATCAGTCTCAAAAGATTCGGAACACAGTTTATCCTATAGTTACTAAGTGACAGAACAAGAGAGTTTTGTAAATCAAAGTAAATATTGCTAAATGAAGAAACAGTGTTCTAATGTTGATGATTGACTAAGAACATTAGGCTGACAGTGTTAAAAACAGGTGATTACTGTGTTAAAGATTGCTTAAGGAACATGTATTAAAGATTATATTTGGATTTATAGAATTCAGAATCATTTAACAACCAATCTAAGGATTTTCCACTCTATAGCTAAGTTCTGTATGCATGAAAACCTGAGATACTGTAACTGACTGACATGATGCTGTAAAATATGTGTTCTATTTGTCTCTGAATAATTGAGAAAAGAACCGGCCGTGGACTATTTTATATATTGATTGAAAGGTGGGACATTTATTTGCACCCATCTAATGAAGAAGCAGATATTCAGGGGTGTTGCTTGTATTTGGGGCTGGGTATTGTATGTTTTTGGGGGGTGTTGTATGCATTTGTGGCGTGTTGTATGTTTTGGGGGGTTGTATGTATTTAGGTGTTGTGTGTATTTGGGGGGAGTAGTGTTGTATGTATTTGGGGGGAGAAGCATTTATTTATGGGGGACTTGTGTTGCATTTGGGGGGAGTAGTGTTGAATGAATTTGGGGGAATAGTGTTGTAGGTATTTGAGGGATATTGTTGTTTGTATTTTGGGAGGGATTTTGTGGGGTGTATTATTGTGTGTGTATTGTGGAGGTGTGGATTGTGTGGGTATTGTGTGGAGGGGGGGTAATTATTGTGTGCAGGATTGTGTAAGCCTTGTGGGGGGGTAATTATATGGGTATTCTGTGGGGATTGTGTGTATTGGGGGATTGTATGTGGCATGGGGGGGAGGAGGGAATGAGTATTTGGGAGCGGGATTGAGTGAGAGGGGGTAATTGAGTGATAGCACAGAGTGTGAGAGGGGAGAGGGGTGAAAGAGAGGGAGTGAAGAAGAGAGAGAGGGGTAAGGGGAGTGAGTGAGGAAGAGGGGGAGGAAGAGTGAAAGACCCAGGGGAGGAGAGAGAAATACAGGGGGACAAGGGGAGGAATAGAGGAGGGGGAGCGCGAGAAGGTGTGAAATAGGGGAGGGCTAGCAAGACCACCGACATGGGGAGCGGTGGGGAGGGATGTCGAACTCAAGTCCTGGGCCTGGGAGATCTGTCAGTGGCCCTGCCTGTAACACCTGTGCACAAATAGTTGCACACGTGAGATACCCAAGATATATACTAATAGAAGTCATTACAATATACTGTACTCTGCATATCCTCTTAGCATATCCCCATATCCTCTATCTCCTCTCCAGCAAAACGCATATTTCAGGGTCTGCCACTTCTGGGTGAATGGAACATATAAACACTTGGAATTGGGCGGATGTTATGACTTCCACTCAAAGGGAAAACAACAGTGGTTTCAGGAGCATTCGTCCAAATGTTTTACTGTCCAAACCGCCTGCGAATATCCATCTGCGCTTCTATTTTTTTTTTTTGCCAAAACCTGCGAAAAATTTGCACCTGGAATTTTGACATATTTGCCAATCTCTAGGCTTCTGCATAGAACAATACAACTAGTCCAACATGGGATTGCTTGACTAATAGTGCCTTTCTATAATATTGACACTTTGGAGTTATCTGACTCAACCCTCAATAAATCAGTTTAATTTTTCCCAAAAGGGAGTGATCATCTTATCATGATACTGTACAAGTAGAGTTTCCAGACGTCCCTTATACTGTATGCGGGATTGTCCCTTATTTCATTGACTCGTCCCATTGTCCCAGAAAGGTCGGCCAGGATGTATAATTGTTCCATATTTTAGTGCCTTGACGTGAAATGCCTGAACTTAAAATGACTGTAATTAAATCAGTCTTAAAAATGTAATAGATTTCTACTTGAGTGTAGAAGGATGGTATTTATTGTCAGTGTAGGACATACGTTTAGGGTCATGACACACATACATTAAAATATGTAACAAAAAACAACATTCTTTTGAATAAGAAATATGACAGATTCAATTATATTAAATTACAGGCTGTATGCAATATGTTACATAGAATGAAGAGATAAAAAAAGTTTAATGATATAGGTATCGCAGGTTTTTTAGGAAGAATTAAATGAAAAAGAGAGAACATTTTAAGTGGCATGCACTGCCAAAACCTAATCACAACCTTAATAAAAAATGTTTTACACAGTTTGAACCCATTATAGCTGTTTCATCCATAGTTTAATGAATAGGCCGCTATAGGTTAAGAGACTGTGGCCTGGATACATACAATTCTGTTAAAGTGAAGTTAATATCGTACCAGGGGGAAATAAAATACGGATCTTATTTCCGCAACTTTAAGATGGGCTTCACCAAGATTGCGGTAATAATTTACCGGGTGCGATATTTGGGTCAAAATCATGATGCAGGAATTAACACAACCATTCATTTAAGCGTTAATTACCGCATCGTGATCACAGTAACACTAGTTATAACTAGTATTACAGGAGACTATGAAGGGCTACATAGGGGTTACTATTTACTGTAATGTATTTAAAGTAATATTTTTCACCTATTTCAGGTCAGTTTAGCTTACCTTGCCTATATTGACCATTATATACAGTACATAGGAAAGATAGGACTAAAGCCATCCTGGACTAGCTAATTAAATATTGGTCGAATTTTTGGCATTATCCCCCTTCCAATAAATATTGGACGTGATGTATGGCCGTTGTTAATACCACAAAATGTGGTATTAGGCCTCTTTTTTATCGGATACAATATTTTTAATGGATCCGATAAAAGTGCGGTATTTTTGGTGGTGCAATGTTGATGTCTTGCACTATAAAAATAACGCACTTTTTGTAGTGGTAATTCCACATTTTTAGGTTACCGTACGTAGCTTGATGTATCCAGCCCTATGGGGCAGAGCCAGTATAGGTTAGTGCACCCGGTACGGCGTTAACTCCCATTGACTTAAATGACCGAGTGCGCTTGTCCCTACCAGCGCTTGATAGATCTTCCTCTATGTAAATAATTGGGGGTCATTTATTAAATGGTAAAAGTGCTGATCAGGGAACTATTGCCTGGAAAATCCCATTGAAGTTGGGAGAGTCTGTGTGATAGTGCCCCAATCAGAACTATCACAGTTTAATGAATAGCCCCCTATAAGAGAACAAAAAATTATCAGCAACACATGCACCGTGTTTTCCTGAGTTTTAGGCAACCTTTGTGAATGACTATGGGAAATTCGGAAAAGTTGGCGGCTTTTGCTGCAATTTGAGGTTTATTGGCACCTGCAGTTTAGAATATTCACTTATCTGTTATATTATCTACATAAACAGACAGACAAGTTCCTCCTTGAATGCACTCAGAAAGGTAAGTCAGAGCGATATGGTTGATAACATTAAAAACCTTTTAATCACCAAATAGTAAGAACATATTGTATAGATGTATACAATATGTTCTTACTATTTGGTGATTAAAAGGTTTTTAATGTTATCAACCATATCGCTCTGACTTACCTTTCTGAGTGCATTCAAGGAGGAACTTGTCTGTCTGTTTATGTTGTTATTATAGTTTATCCTCTATTGCACCAGTTTGTGTGTTATTTGATTTCATATACTATCCTCATTTTGCTGACGCGGGAGCTTCCCCTTCCCCTGTCCCCTTCCCTTCCCCCACCCCCAGATCTGTTATATTATCTCTTAGAATACATTTTGAAGGGTTCATTTTCATGTGGGGTAAAGGGTGTTGACCCACGAATACTGTTTTACATTTGTAGTTACAGTAAGAATATGCTTAGAAAGGCTTCACAATACAAAACAGCAGTTGATTGTAGAAAAATGACTAGATCATTATCATACAATAGTGATTTGTATAACTATCGCTTTCCATACGATGGAACACGGCAGTGAACTGCAATGTGTTAAAGCTGTAAGTTAGTATAAGTTAACATAGTATATAATTCCGAAAGCCCCTTAAAATGTGTTTGATATTGAAGGTGGAAACAACCAACATAGGGGCCTATGCAGAGAGCAGCGAATTTTAAAAATGGCGAATTTAGTAAAAAGTACCTTTTTTGGAGAGTTTTATTCTCCATATGCAGAAAAGTGCGAATTCTGCTATGTTTAACATGGATGCGTGTGGCGAGTTTAAATTGGCGAGATGCGCGCTTCAGAAACGTGTAAAAACAAATTTGCGCCTTTTTATTCCCATTGCAATGGCCGCGAGCGGCAGCTTCTTGCCAATTTTTTCTGGCGAGGCAAAAAGGAGACAATCGCGCCATTTTATTGGCGCGAACAGCCGCTAGATGCCGTTCGTGGCTCTCTGCATTAGGATATTTTTAAAACTGGCGAGATTGAGGTTCTCGCCAGCCGCGAGGCGAGTTTTACAAATAGAAAAGAAAAATTGGCGCGTTTTTCGGAACTCGCCATTTTCTGCTGTTTTCTGCGCGATTTTCTCCAAAAAATGGCGAATTTCGAAAATTCGCTGCTCTCTGCATAGGCCCCTAAATGATTGTGCTACACTAATTTACTGTACAATTATGTCCAATACATATCACGTGACATAGTTCCTCATTATAACCTCATAAAAATAACAAACAATTTAAACCCTGTGTATTAAGTACTAGGAAATAAGGTTGCAGACGCGTGGCTCAGATGTATGGCATGACACGAGGCCTCTGGTCAAATGACCTCACCTGCAAAGACGTGCACAGATGCATTGGGCATGTTCTATCACAACATGGTATATCCGTTGTCATCATAGACACACTAGTTTATGCCGCATGGAATGACTTGCTGTACTGAATACCAGATGCAGCACTTAATTTAATTTCTGCAGCAGCTAATATAATACAGTCCTGATGGCCAAAAGATACAGTATAGATGTAGGATTCCAAATAGTATTTTTATATTTTATTTTCCAGGACATGATTTTAAAGTGATGTAATTACTTTGATGCCAGAAAGGCAATTAATAGCTTTCACAGAAAAACCCCCCAGAATAATTGCCCCTAGTAGTACTATAAACTCTCATGGGCTTCTTTTCAATATGCTGTGTTCCCTTTCCTTGGGTTTATAGAATATTAAATTAGGACCATAACATTTAAGTCAACGTACTGTATTCATTTTCTTTCTACTGTTAATCACTGTAAAAGGATTGAAAAAAATATTTATTGGATCACTATTCAGAACTTAGCTTGTTATTTTGTTTACATCAATAACTGATTAATTTCATGATATAATTTCACATGCATTGTTTGAGGAGAAAGACACACACTGTTCAGATTTTCTGTATTTAAATATAAAACATTTTTATTACAATGTCATCTTTTGTTGGTATGTTATGATAGAATGGGCAGTAGAGAAATATAATGTAATTTCCTAAAAATAATAAACATCACTAAGTGCTATATAAGTCATTGGTCATTATTCACTTTTATTTGTGTACCAGAAACAGAATGTAATTTACACATACTGTAGCAGTCTCATTGCATAAACCCTTTTTTTATATACTGCTTGGTCCCCAGACCTTATTTATTTTATTATTTCCAGAATGATTAGAGGAGTCTGATCACTAGGTTTATAGAATAGAAAAGACTATACTCCATGAACTGTTTTCCTCATTATCCAAAAGATACGCATCATAACATCTTTTACATTTGCCCATCGTTCTTGCAAAGTCTCACTGCATCTTAACAGTGACTCTTCCATTCCATTCAGAGGCCGTGCTTCAGATGTCCAAAACGTTTACACTTGTATGGGCCTTCGTAAAATGGGAATCAAAACTAGAATGTAGAGCAGAGGTGCTCAACTCCAGTCCTCAATACCCCCCAACAGGTGAGGTTTTCAGGATATTCCGGAGTCAGCACAGGTAGTTCAATCAGTGGCTCAGTCAAAGACTGATTGAGCCACCTATGCTGAAGCTGGGATATCCTGAAAACCTCACCTGTTGGGGGCTCTTGAGGACTTGAGTTGAGCACTACTGGTGTAGGGTACAATGCACTCAAGCCAAGCCAAGATAAAGACAAAGCAAATTGTGAACCCAATGCTCTCACATGCTACTAGAGACACTGTTCTCAGCTCTTGAGACCCCCAGTTCCCTGAGACACCTACTGCTGAAGTTATCGGTATTACTTCCTAATTTGTAAAGTGGATTTAAATGGCCATCCTATCGGAAGCAACCACTGATGGTGTTGCAGCTTTCAAGTGGACCAACATTTGGCAGCCATTTTGTTTCCCCTGAGGAAAAATGTAAATCATCTAACTTCGGTAATTATCTCAGGATAAAGCACAGCAATTAGAGCATTGCAATTTAGATCTGCAGGCGATCCCAAATGCCCAGTTGCCATATTTTATATGACCTCTCTATTTTCTTTCCATTGGGCACATTTATAAAGTGTCAGTAGAGGTTAAAACACCAGTTGCCAGTTCAGTCCCATTTACATGAATAGGAGTTTATGCGGGAACGGGTGCAATAACGCATACCAGACTTATGGCACTGACGTATGGGTTCCTATGGGAATTATTCATTCAACTTAGATAGTGCCAATCGGGTCACTATTGCAGGGATATTCCCATTGGAGTCAATGGGAGATTCTGTGTAATAGCTCCCCAATCTGCACAATCGCACTTTTATGAGTAGCCCCCTATGGGATTAAACTCTTCAGACCTTAGTAGGTTTCTGAATATAGGTTTTCTGAGATGACCCACTGAGCCCAGTCTCACCTGAAAGGAACGTATTCCTGCAGGTGATATGAAATGTCACTCGTTACATTGTGTCAATTACTCTGTTTTTACTGGTGTGGCTGTATCCCAGTCATGGTTTTCATTGCATTGTGATTCAGTCATAGGCAAAATAAACAAGGTCAACTTATGCCATAATTGCTACTAATTCAGGATTTAATAAATCATTTAATGAAAATGTTTTGAGGATGAGGCTTTCAGAATAGGTTAAATTGTTCAGAGAATCCACATAAGAATTTACATGCAGATACTTTGTATGGGTAATATTGCAAATGAATATTATTTGAATATGTATTTTATTGACAATATAGGTCAACGTCCTGTGCTTACAAATGTACAGTATGTATGTTTTTATATCTTTATTTGTACCGTGCTGTTCAGGGCACCGACAGGGGAGGAGAGCTGGGGGCAAATGTTATGGCAGCTATGGGGGCCCAACTTCTGTGTCCAGTTGCCAGCCCCTGATTGGTTCCCAGCTCTCCTCAGCTGCTACGGTGGGCACACCCCACCGGTTAGCACCGGAAGTCTGGCCCAACTTCTTTATCCGTGCGCGGGAACGGCTTGGCACCTAAGGCCTGAGTCCACCTCTAAGACCAAAGTGTGTGTGTGTATTGTGCTGGGGGGAGAGAAATATGGGAGTATTTGGGGGGGGGTAATTGTGTGTGTGTGTGTGTGTGTGTGTGTGTGTGTGTGTGTGTGTGTGTGTGTGTGTGTGTGTGTGTGTGTGTGTGTGTGTGTGTGTGTGTGTGTGTGTGTGTGTGTGTGTGTGTGTGATTTTGTGTGTAGGCGGGGGGGATTGTGTGTGGGGAATTGTTTGTGTGGGGGGGTTGAGTGGGGATTAAATGAAAGGAGGGGGGATTTAGGATGTGGGATTTAGTGAGAGTAAGGGGGCATTGAGTATTAGAGGAGGGGGAAGTATGAGAAGAGGGGGAAGTGTGAGCGAGAGAGGGGGCATAATAGAGGGGTGGGGAAGAGGAAGACAGAGAGGGATGGAAAAGAGAGAGACAGGGAAAGAGAGAGAGGGAGAAAGAGAGAGGGGGATGGAGAGTGGGAAAGAGAGATAGTGGGAAAGAGAGAGAGGGGGAAAAGAGGAAGAGAGGGGGGGAAAGAGGGTGAGGGAAAAAGAGGAAGAGAAGGAGAAAAAGAGGGAGATGAGGGGGAAGAGAGGGGGAAAGAAGAAGAGAGGGGGAAAGAAGGTAGAGGGAGGGGAAAGAAGGTATAGAGGGGGAAATGGAGAAAGGGGGAAAGCGGAAGAGAGAGAGAGAAGGGGGAAGAGTGAAAGATGACCCCCAGGCCCATTACCCCATTGAATCCCTACACCCAGGCCAATTTCCACCTTATGCCCCTCCCAAGCCCATTATCCCCTTGAATCCTTCCCCCCAGGCCCATTACTCCCATATACTCCTCTAAGGCCCATAACCCCTTATACCTCCCCAAGACCCATTAGCCCTTTATACCTCCTCCAGACCCATTACCCCATTGAACCCCTCCCCCAAGGCCTATATACCCCTTCCAGGATCTCCAAATACCCTCCCCACCCAATGGCCCATTAACTTCTTATACACCTTTTATGCCCATTACCCCTTACACCCCTCCCCAGGTCCATTATTCCTTCCTCCAGGACCTCCTAATACCCCTCTCCCCCACCAAGCTGATTAATTTCTTATACCTTCCACCCCAGGGCCAATAACTTCTTATACACCCCTTAGGCCCATTACCCCTTTATACCTCCCCCAAAGCCAACTACCCCCTTACAACTCCCCCAGGCCCATTACCCTCTTAAATCCCTACCTGGCCAATTACCTCTTTATACCCCCTCCCAGACCTCCTAATACCCCTTCACCCCCACTGCTCATATCTCCTTATACCCCTCAGGCCCATAACCCCCTTATACTCCTCCCTCCAGGTCCTCCTAATTCCCCCCAGGCCAAATAACTTCTTATACCTTCCACCCCAGGCCAAATATCTTCTTATACCTTCCATCCCAGGCCCATTAACGCCTTATACCCCTCAAGTCCATTAACCCTTTATACCTCTCCCTCCATGCTTATCCCCCCGTATACCCCTCCCCCTGGACCATTACCCCATAAACCCCCTCCAGGACCTTCTAATACTCCCCAGGCCCATTAGCTCCTTATAGTCACCCACACCCCCCCCCCCCCTAGGCCAATTACCTCCTTATATTCCCACCCCACAGCGCATTATCTCCTTATAGTCACAACACCCCTTTTCCCCCCCTTTCCCCTGGTCAATGACCTCCCTATACCTCTTCTCACCCTGTGCTGCTCATACTTGCTTTCTCCTCCTCCCCAGGCCCAGACCTTCTCCTCCTCTCCAGCTTCCCCCCCCCAGTGCGCCAAGGGGGGGACCCTATTTCTTATACGTGTCTTAGGTCCAACGATTTCTGTTGGCGGCCATGCATAGAAGTAATACGCATGACAAAACACTATGAGAAATAATAGGAATAAGCGATTCAGACATAAAAGTATACATTAGGAACAACGAGTCCCTGCCACACGGAGCTTAGAATCCAAATCATGCTGGTATCTCTTGTGAACATAAGTTACTCACAGTACTCATATACAGATGTAGCAAGACTTACTTTCCTTGTGGCTGCAGAGAGAAACGCGGCCCGATTGTGACCCGCAAGCGGCCACAAGGACAGAACGTTTTGCGGCCTGGAAGCATTAATGCTGCAGGACTCCATGCTTCCGAATAGGGCCACGCTGCATTAATCCTTCACTTAATGGACCATTCTGCAGGGAGAAAATACCGATACTCACCTTTCAGATGAGCTGCGCAGTTACGCTTGTATTATTTATTTTACATAGGATTGAAGCAGGGGGCTTCACTTCCCATTAGTTTCAGCTCCAGGGACCCCCTGCTTCCCAAGAGACACCACCGTGTGGGGTTTCCGATATCTTAGCACGGTTTCAAGAACGCAGTGTCAATCCATCTGGGCAGCTTACTGCCCTCGGGGCCGCGAGATGTGTAGCTGCAGTGCGGCCGTCCCGCCACGCTGCGCTGAGGACAGTAAGTCTGGCTACATCTGTATGTTCCTTAAAGATAAAACTGGTTGTATAAAATAAACCATCATTTGGGGAGATGTTGGATTAAGCAACTAAATATTTCTCCCGGGTGTTTAGCGTGGGTGTGCAAGGTGGCAATATGATTAATTACCAGAACCTCAGGGTTTGAAACATCCCTTTCTGGAACTCATTCAAAATCTGTCATTTCCAATACGAACGCTCAAAATTTAACCTTTAAAATGTGATGTTACAGCCTTCCCATCGACTTGTTGTGTTTCATAGTATAACGCCCCCTACACTCCACAGCTTCTGTTATTGCTTTTCCGTAATTCTAAAGAATCTGATTTTACTTTCCATCACAAATTAGATTACCGCATAGCACTGCTTAGTGACTGTGGCCCCACATGCCTCAAATAATCACACATTGTTTCCCTATGATTTCAATCACTAACCGAGGGCCAAAAATGTATTTTGTTCAAAACACCATTTCTCCAAATATCATTGAGGACAAAGGAAATAATGAAATATTGAATTAGCATCTTTTCCTGCTGTTTTGAACTTCGTTGAAAGTGGTTTCTTGCTGTATCTCTATATAGAGAATTATTATGTTGGAAATGTATCCTATTACAACTTGAGTACACAATTATATTATACTGTAGCAGTGCTTACACTATAATTGATGCAGAAGAAATAAGAAAGGAATGAGTCTGTATAAAAATGATTGGAAGGTCTTACATACAATAACAATTCAGGATAGGATGTAAGCAAAATGATTTAGATGAGCTACTGTAATGTGAGTGTGTATACAGGACAGCTTGCTGCCCTCAGAAGACATACTGGATCCTATGCAACTCTCTTGGCTGTGCGCTACATCTCTTGGATGCTGGAACCTGTTTAAGTCGAACTAGTGAGTTAATGTTAGGTAGAAAACAAGTGTTTTGTTATCTTTTTTTTTTTTTTTGCAAAATGTATTCCTATAAAGTTAGATAGGGTTAAAAAGGTGAAAACAGAGCAAACTAAACTTCTACAATAGAGAGATACAGAATCATTAAGTTAATTAAGGCTCACAGAACATTAAAACACAAACACACATACTGTATATTCCCACCTTGCGGTCACAGGCATGATTTCTGGCTCTAATTAGCAATTATACCAATAACTAACTTTGTAAGAGAGCTCTTTCAGAGCTTGTTTTTCATCTACAAAATAAGGTAATTGACTAGAAACATTTGTGCCTCAATATGAAAGAGAAGCATGTAGACTATGCAGATTTGCAAAAGTTTCACAGGAGGTTGCGAATCTCACACAATCTGCCTAAAGTTTCCTAAAAACATTTACGGTCACATCACAGTTTGCCCCCGATTCACCAGGCATTAAGCCAAATAGGCATAGCAATGTCCGTTCCAAATTCCCCCAATTTAGCTAATTTTACCAAATCCGCTAGATTAATGAACGCCGAGACTATAAATAGGGCCCTCACACCACGTCCTTGTGCATTCAGAGGGAGATCATGGAGGGAGAGGGAGTGGTGTAGACACAGTACACAGTGATCTGGTGATGAATCACACTCAGTGAATTATAATTAAACAATGATTTCTAGTTTGGCAAAAGAGGGCACTGGCATGTCATGGTGACAGCAGCCAGAAAAATTTAATGAGTGGGATCTTAGAGAAAAAAGTAGTAGCTGCTCCTTTAAAAACAACGGGTTGTACTTGACTCTCAGCATTAAACATTGAGGGGGAGAAGGATGATAATGATGATGATGAAGAATATGTTGTTAGTGGTAGCGGCACTAGCAGGGGCAGCAAAGATAGCTCAAGCAGTGGGAAGCAGGACAGTTTCTTCCAGCATGCTGCTTAGGCCAGTAGCATACTGTAGCGGCAAGAATATCTACAGTACTGTAGGTCTTTAAGTCGGAGCAGTCTGTCTCACTGTATGGAGGTTTTTTTTTTAACATGGAGGGTGAGAATCAGGGTTACGGTCACTTGTTGTTTATGCTGTGCTATTGAAAGGCAGGAGAAAGTGGGGTACTTCATTTGGGTACTTATTCACCTATAGGGCACATGACCCACCATCATAAGGCATTTCATGTTTTGGAAATTATATGACCAAAAACTGGTTCCGTTTTGAGAATCTATACTAATAACAATGTCAAGGTCCCACCACGGGCTCCAATTTGGGCCAGAATATGCAATTATCTTTATGCAAGATTTTGAACATAAATACAGTTATTGTGAGGAATTGTTTGTGTAACACTGCACCCTGTGGAGGCAACACATACAGAATGTTTTTATGCTTTGGAATGGTTCTGTGCAGTCTTTCACTGATATTGTTTAAATATGAAACATTCTACCATTAGGTAGATTACGAATAAATTATTTTTGGGATATTAGTGTTCACAAGGCGGATGAGGGTTTACTATTATACAGTCAACCTTTTTGTTAAACCTACTAATTGTAATAATCTGTTTAGGTACTGTACGTATAATACAGTAGCTTTCAACCTCCATGATTGCTGAAAAATCTTCCCCTTAGTCAGCTTATGCGCATCAAGAGGATAGTCAGTGAGCCTAGGAAAGTTAATACACACCTTATACACATGGCAGGGACATTTATCATTAGAGGCTATGCTGACAAAATTCTAAATAAACATAAAATAAATTGATACTCGGAATAGATCGTTTTAGTTGGAGAAGAAAAGGAAAATGACAGACACAAGAAAAAAGATCCCTTTTGTATCTACAGTACGTATACCATAGCTTCAAACTTTATTAGAAACAGCATATCACAACATTGGGAAATACTGGGCAGTAATGTTAGATTAAACAATATTTCTAAGAATCCTCTCCTCTTCTCGTTTAGTTGGTTAAAGAATTTGTGAGATTCCCTGGTACACATGGATTCCTGGACTCGGTCAGAGCCGTAAAAGTATTTAACTGCTGGGAAGTGTGGGACCTTCCCATGCTTACGTTGTACACATTGCAATTCAGTTACTAAGGGAGATGTATTTTGTCACCCGAGGTCATGAAGAACATTTAAGATGAATGTTTTTTACATGTGAAACATCTTTTGTTATTTACTTGCTCTGGTTCCTATGTGGGCAAACATATAGTATGTTGGCAAGACTATTCGTCAAGAAGAGACTTAGTGAGCATAAGCATAAAATCCTAGAATCTATTAAAAACAAAACAAAGGTCCCTCCTTGTGATTTCCCAGTTGCGAGACATTTTGTTCAGGCAAGGCAAAATGTCAACCAACTTCAAATAATTGACTCCATGTTTCCTCTTAAATGAGGTGGCAATAGAGAGGAGCGTTTACTCCTGAAGGAGAGTAGGTGGATATTTACACTAGATACAGTTGGCCGAAGAGGGATGAATCAGAGGTTGGACTTACTGTACTAAGGCAATATAGAAAACCAAAGTGCCCCACGTCTGAACCTTGGACAAGGACAAAAAATATTTTGCTAACTAACGCCAGGTATAATCAGGACCTAAAATAGCATAGCGTTAAGTCCCACTTTAACTTTAATGGCCTTCTGTGGGTTTGCATTGAGGTGGTCCAAAGATGTTAACTGAAGTTATCATCTTGTTAAGTCACTAATGGAGCTTTGTGTATCTGCCCCTTTGTGTGTGTTAATGAAAAGTGTGAAGATGCAAAATGTGTGCAAAGGGAAAGACATCAGAGGATTTCCCAACAAAACTGTACAGCTGAATATATTACATTGATATATCATTAAAGATAATGTTATGGGAGATAGATCAAGGCTCCCCCATTTAGTGGAAATGTAGCCAATCAATGATTTTGGCATATGATAGAACAAATCATTACGATTATGAATATCAGGATACCACAAGACCCTAGCATTCTATTATTAAGCAGAGAAGGGATCGATGGATATAAACTAAAAAAAATAACTGTCAATACATCTCCTAAATGCAGCTGGATGTGCAATTGCAGCTAAGTAGAAGCAGTTGACAGCTCCCACAAAAGATCGTAAAGATCAATGGGTAACAAGAGTATGGGAAGTAATGATGATGTAAAATCTATCATACAGGGTATAGAGTCAAAGATACCACTGCAAAATTGGAAGAGATATGGTCCCCAATGTTCTACGTACATGGGTGGCGGGCGCACATGACATGATGGTATAGAGCGAACGTTAAACATGCGTACGCAAACCAGGCGGGTCAAAAGGCAAAATAAAACATGAAAATAGACTCCTGAAGGTCAATGAAAAAGAGCAAAAAAGGACCCAAGTGTGTGCAAAACTGGTACAGCTTGTATTTTTATCATTTATAATATTATTAATACTGTTTATTATTATTATTATTATTATTATTATTACTGTAATGATTATTTCCATCATCAGTTTGTTACATGTCATTAGAAAATTGTTATATGCATATGAAGAAATGTATGACAAATGACTGTCTATAACAATGAAAAGTAAGAAATAAAGAATTTACTCCCCCAAAAATATTAATTTTATAATGCGGTTTAATACATTGTATGATATTATAATAGAAATTGGGACAACAAGCACTTCCAATTTTAGCTCACAAATCAGGTCAGGCTGAAATCGTATAAAAAATAATGAATCAACGACAGACAAAAATATGTTGATTTTATAAGCATAATTGCAGGGTTTTATATCAAAGACTCATCATTTCCTCATCACCATAAGTTTATCTATATTAATTAGAGACTGACCCAGTATTCCCTGGACACAGTTTTCTTTTTGTATTTGTAGCCATGCCGCCTGTTTTGGCTACTAATCTGCCCTCCCTAACACACGGGCCTTGGTAACAGTGCGGGCAGTGTCAGGACCAATCCAGGGTTTTTCCCATCAGCAAGCAGCTCCCTTGAGTGACAGGAGAGGAGGTGGGCTAAGGTATTCTGCTCAATAAGGGGCTCAGTCCTTGGACCTTCCCCCTCGGTACATAAAGGGCTGCATTAATAAATTTGGTAAGTTGTCTCTCCCCTTTGAGAGAGACTGGTCTCACGCAGAGGTGTTTAGAACTCTGGCACCTTCTGTCCCCTCCCCTTGGTGAATGGGTGTGAGTACCATACCTCTGACTCAAATATGGAGTCAGGGAAGAGCAAGGACCGCCCTTGGTGCCCTAGGCCAGGGGTGTGTCCAGGGACCATCCATAGGTTGAAGGGCCAGAGAGTGATTGCTGTCCAGTGTATGCTGTGTATGCTGTATATGCTGTGAAGAATAAAGACCCTTCCTGTTAAAATATACTCCAGTCTCGTGAGTGCAATCTATCAGGGGGAGTAGTGTGAGCTCCTGCATGGATTGCCTTCATCTTCCTGGAGCCTGCAAGAGATGGAGGCGCTGATACCAATGAGATAAAGACCCATCATCTACCCCAGAAGACTGTCATGATGTCCCCACTACCACGACGGACAACTCAGTATCCTGTAAGCCAGCAGGTACCAGCACTGCACACCTGGTAGCAGGATAAATCTCCCAGAGGGTGGGGGAAACACCGCTACATATGTTATATGTAACATATACATAAAACACATGCTAATTAGATTCTGATTACTCCATAATTTTCCATGGTCTTTGTGTTTTATTAGGTGTTAATAGTTTGGGTTGTATGGAATGTGGCTGGAAAAAATTCCAAAAGTTTATCTTTTTACCCATATAATAAAACCTAGCTATTTGGATACAGTGTTATATGTATAAAGTATTAAACATATTAAAATGAATCATAAAATTGGTCTGCAGTACTTTTGTCTTAGTCACTTAGGAGCATATTAATTAAACTCTGATAAGTGCATTTCCGAGCAAAAACAACCATTTTATCGCACGGATTTGCATCTTGCCCCATTCATTAAGCATGTGACAGAGAAAATATGGGAAATATACTCATTTAAATATGTCAAATTTGTTTAAAGTTATTTAAATTGGCATATTTCCAGGTATCTCAGGTGTGTTCACTGGAACCTCCCTATGTGGAATATAGGTGAATCTACAGATATAGGAAAACTTGTTGTCCGGCGCTGAGGACAAACAAGAAAAGGTGCAGAGGACAGTGTCTGCCGCGATGTGGCTGCGAGGGTCCATGCTTCGGACTGAGGTCCCTGCAAAGTTAATCCTTCAGTGATTGCACATTGCAGTGATTGCAGTCAGGGTCGCCAACAGAAATCATGGGGCCCAGGGCAAATGAAAGGAGCAGCCCCCCCCGCTCTCCCCCAAACCCATAGCACACCTACCACAAAAAAATATTTTTTAGCGCGTAACTTTTACTTAACTGTTTTCTTATAGTAGTACAGAAAAAAACATTACAATGCAATCTGTTTATTTTTATATTTTCAACAAAAGACAGGTGACTGCCTGCCTGGGTGGGTGAATGACTGCCTGGGTGGGTGGGTGGGTAACTGACTGCCTGGGTGGGTGACTGACTGACTGCCTGCCTGGGTTGGTGGGTGACTGGGTGGGTGACTGACTGGGTGGGTGACTGACTGCCTCGTGAGGTGGGTGACTGGCTGCCCTTTACTGACTGCCTGATGGTTGGGTGGGTGACTGACTGCCTGGGTGGGTGGGTTGACTGCCTGGGTGACTGAGTGACTGGGTGGGTGACTGAGTGACTGAGTGGGTGGGTGAGTGACTGGGTGGGTGACTGAGTTATTGGGTGGGTGTGTGGGTGGGTGACTGGGTGGTGGGTGACTGAGTGACTGGGTGGGTGGGTGGGTGACTGAGTGACTTGATGGGTGATTGAGTGACTGGGTGGGTGATTGAGTGACTGGATGGGTGACTCTGACAGTGACTGGGTGGGTGGGTGACAGTGACTGGGTGGGTGGGTGACAGTGACTGGGTGGGTGGGTGACTGGGTTGGTGACTGAGTGACTGGGAGGGTGACTAAGTAACTGGGTGGGTGACTGGGTGGGTGGATGAGTAAGTGGGTGGGTGACTGGGTGACTGGGTAGTGACTTAGTGACTAGGTGGGTGACTGAGTGCCTGGGTTGACTGGGTGGGTGACTGAGTGACTGCCAGGGTGGGTGAGGCGGGTGGGTGACTGCCTGAGTAGTTGGGTGAGTGAGTGACCTTGACCGGGTGGGTGCTGCTTCTTGCTTCCTTGCCCACCAGATGCTTCCCCCTCTGCCCCCGATATCCCTGCGGCTGCTGCCCGGGATGGGAGGTAGGCTCAGGGGGTGAGCCTTTTGTCTTTTCAAATCGCGGTCATGCCATTGCACTCCGCCGTGCTCGCGCACACACGGAGCGGCCTCATAGGCATTAGGCAATTTGAGGTTGGTGGGCGAGCCCCATCACGCGCTGTATAATCAGCCTTAGGCTTGCTACATCTGTATTTGGAGGAATATAATGGGCCCCTTCATAGTCTGGTCTCTCCGCCTCTCCTGATAAATCCCCTACAGTACCAGAGGGAGGTTTCTTACTGGCAGGTTCCATCTGGCGTTACCATTTTTGTTAATAGATCATTATTAATGGAAACGCTTGATTTTTTTATTGTCTCAAATTGCATGCAGTTTTGCGTTGACAATATAACAGGTTAATGACTAGACCCATAAGTCTCATCATAATTACATAATTATAAGCATATTTGTATGTACAGTCAGCTAGAGTATATGTTTATTAACCACTCCGTAAAAGCACCTTCTATAAAAAAAAAAAAATAATTACCTGTTTTACTTTAAAGGGGTAAATTATATTTACATTTTACTTCCATTCACATTTAAATAGTACACATGTTTTTTGTTACGGTTTTCATATTCCTAGATATGTCCCCATTGAATAGACAATATTTTTTTGAAATTGTGAACAAATAATTTTGTTTTGATCATTTAGTATTAAAGTCATTGTATCAACCATGCACAGAGGCAAAGAAGTTCGATTTGTGGCTTTAGGACCAAAAAAAGTACATTTTAAAGTACATTTTACTGAAAAAGTTCAGACTTCAAACTGCAAGATTGTATTTAAGTCAAAATGTGTATATATATATATATATATATATATATATATATATAATCAAAAAATAATATATATATATATATATATATATATATAATCAAAAAATAAATAGATGATACCGCTCTGTGGCTAACGAAATGCTTTTAATTGTGCGAGCTTTCGAGATACACTGATCTCTTCTTCCGGCGATGTTACAATGAATGAAGCAAGCAAAAGCTATACTATAAACAGTGTCTATTGGAATGTTATCTGTGCTGGTCCTTCCCCCGGTGTGGATGTGTTTTATGGCTGGAGGTGTCAAAAGGTTCCTGAAAGCAAGTGATGTATGTGTATAAGTGTGAAAAAAAATGAATGTAGAGCCCACAGTGTATACAGTGCTATACAAAAGGTGTGTGTGGAGTGGGAGTATATATATATATATATACACCTGGTTTGAGCATAGGTCTTCTTTAACCCGTGAAGAAACAGGCAATCAACTCATGAAGGCTGTTGGGATTCAGACAATGTCACACAGAACCTGCAGTCCCTAAACAGCCTCCTGGAAGTGACATCCAGCAGCAACACTGGTCTCCGCCTCCGCTGTGTACCGGGATTCTGAGAGGAGAGGCATCAGTTTGGGTGGGTAGCAGAACATTGGTGGACACGGTAATGAGATTGATTGAGGAAAGGCATTTATAAGAGACTTTTTGTGCGAGTCTGGGCTTGTGAGTATTTTACTTTGTTACATTTTTCCATCAACACATTATTTTACTGCACCATTGGAAGTGCTTTGTTCTCTGTTCTTTCTAGGTATTAATTTATTTAAATGTTTTTCCAGGAAGTAATACATTGAGAGTTACCTATCGTTTTCAAGTATGTCCTGACTCCTGAGCACAGAGTTATGATGACAAATACATGTGAACAGGTTATACATTACATTTACAAGACATTGCATGCACAGTTAAAGATAATATATGTTATAGGCGTATGTAACAGTTACAGATCAGATTAAAATGTGAGACAGCTTTAGTTTTGAAAGAACTTAGACTTGTGGCGGCTTTGAGAGTCTCTGGTAGATTATTCCAGTTGTGGGGTGCACGGTAAGAGAAGGAGGAGCGACTGGATACTTTGTTCAAACTTGGGACCATGAACAGTCTTTTGGAGTCAGATCTCAAATGATAAGTGCTGCATGTGGTATGGGTGAGGAGCTTGTTCATAGAGGCGGGTAACTTGCTCAGAAAGTATTTTAAGGCAAGACAGGATAGATGAACTTTGCGCCCTGTACTTAAGTGATGACCAATTAAGGTCCTTGAGCATTTTGCAGTGGTGTGTGCTGTATTTGCATTGGAGGACAAAGCGGCATATTGAATTGTAGAGGGTATCAAGTTTTCTAAGGTGGGTTTCGAGTTCTGTGCCATATACTATGTCCCCATAGTCTATACTTGGCATTAGCATCTGCTGTGCGATGTTCTTTCTGACCAGCAGGCTTAGGGAAGATTTGTTCCTGTAAGTAAACATAGTTTGACATAGGTTTCGGACGTCAGGGAACCATTGTGCAACCCAAAGGTTAAATGGGAGTCAAATCATATGCCCAAATATTTAAAACTAGAAACAGGGGCTAGGATGGTATTAGAGTTGGTTCTGATCTGGAGCTCATTCTTTGGAAGCTTTAGAAATTTAGCTTTGGTCCCAAATACCATTGTTACAGTCTTGTGTGTTTGTTTTTTGGGAAATTCAATTTTGAAGTCTCAAAGTGAGATTGAAGTGCGTGTACAAGGTCGGAGAGGCTAGGGCTGTGTGCAAATAAGATTGTGTCATCCACATACATGTGTTTTGAAGCTCCCTTCCAAGCTGTAGGAAGATCATTGATGAACACTGAGAAGAGTAGGGGCCCCAGAAAAGAGCCTTGCGGGACACCGCAGGTGATATCCACCGGGTTGGAGTTAGAGTCCGAGATAGGCACATGTACCTGATAGGTAGGAATTAAACCAGTTTAAAGCATGTTTTCCTATTCCAGAGCTCTGGAGTTTGTTTAGCAAGATAACATGATCAACAGTATCAAAAGCCTTTTCAAAATCTAGAAATATAGCATATAAGGTGTCCCCGTTCCATTCCACACTGGATCTCATTGCAAACTTTTAGCAGGGTAGTTACTGTGGAGTGTTTGGGGTGAAATCCAGATTGGAATTGGCTAGGGAAATTAGTATAGTAATCGCTTAATTGGGAGTTACACTGGCGACACACTTTATTCGAGCTCGGCTAGTCCCACGAATTCGGGTATACCCGGGTGTATTGAGGTTTGTGACTGTTTTCTGCCCGAGTGCATTGAAGTATTTTCCAAGCAGGGATTGAAGCATTTTATTCCCCCTGGCTGCAATACTGCACAGTATATATATATATACTGCATTACAATTCATGAATTTATGCCATCTGGTAGACACGCGAAGCATTGCAGCCTATTAAATCCTAATCATTATCATTTAACAGATCAGCCGCCCGTCAGCCAGGCATGAACCCAGGCTGGGAAGACAAACGCAACGGGGCTTGTCAGAGGTGAGGAGCGGCGCATTCCAGGTATCTGCCAGGTACATACTGGGTATTTGCTCGAATAAAGTGTGTCGGTGCAGTAACACATTTTGGATAGTTTGGGAGAGAGATTGGCCTGAGATTGACATTGTTTTTGTCCCCACTTTTGAAGATTTGGACAACTCTGGCAGTTTACCTGGCCTTAGGGATATGGCCTGCAGACAGAATAGAGTTCATTAGGGAAGCAAGCGGTTTGGCAATGGCTGGGGCACCAAGTCTTAGGAACTTTGATTGTAGTAAGTCAGGTCCACATTGGCTGCTTAGTTTTAATTTGAGAAGCGCTTGTATAATCTCCTCTTCAGATACTGAGACAAATTGAATATTGTGGGCAATGTTTTTTAGGGGATGGGCCTTTAGGGGTACTCGCAGAATGAGGTTCATGAGGTTCATGTTTGTAGTTCGGGTTGCGTTTCTCTAAAAAGTTAGTAGCACACCCCACAAAGTATTCATTGAATGCATTTGCAATGTCAGTGGGATTTGTCAGAGTAATATCCTCCTTAATGATATTACATGGTTGTTGATGGCTAGAAGGCTGGAATATATTGTTGATGGCCTTCCAGAAGTTAGCTGGATTTGATGTATTCTGGTGAAGATTGTCAGAGTAATATTGTGCTTTTGCATGTCTTGTTTGCCTTGTGCACATATTCCGCAGGCATCTGTAGTTATTAAGATCCTTGGTAGTGCCAGTTACGTTGTAGATTTTCCACAAGGCATCCCTAAGATGGTTGAGCGCTATAAGGTCAGTTGCAACCCATGCAAGGTGGGCCCCCATACTCTTATTATGCGTAATGGAGCATGGGTATTACAGAGTTTTAAGAAATCAAAATTGATGCCCAAGACCTCTTTTCAATATTCTGTAAAGTCATCATCCTCTGATTGGAAATATTTTAGCTCCATTCATTTCAGTGTAGCCTGGCGCTCCCGTGGCTCCTGGAGACCCCCTCCCTTGTTACAGCACGATCGCGGGTGCCGAAAGACCCAACGGCTGTTTCTAAGGGTGGGGGCTGGAGCAGGGAGCAGCGCGGGCGTGGACGCGATCGGGCCGTTGCTAAGGCCGCGGTCGCGTCTCTAAGGTCCCGGCAGCCGGTGAAGCAGGGCGTCGCCATTGCACTGCGGGTTGCGAATGCGCAGGGACGCGATAGCGCGAAAGGCCCCCAGATAGCTCGCGCGAGAGCAGGGAAAGACCAGGGAAGGTTGAGGCAGCTAGAGGGAGTTTGCGCACGCGCAGGGCAGGAGAGAGAAAGCCCGCGAACCCCTAGCCATTCAGGGAAGGCTCTGAGCTGGGACTACATATCCCATGAGCCTCTGTATGCCCCACGTGACACCAGGGAGCCAATAGGGCTTAGGAAGCCTGAGCAGAAGAGATACATTTGGCGGGCTTACAGCAAGTTAGCCAGCAGTCAGAGACCGGAGCAGCCCAAGGAAGGAGGTAGGGTACAGGAGTTCAGGACTCGCTGTACTAGGCCAGCACCCCCAGGGTCTGAGGTAGTTAGATACTCTGATAGAGAGAGTGTTGCCAGGTACTGCTCTAGAGAGAGGGACCCTGTCACTCAGGAGTATCTGTTGGAGCAGGGGAGCTGTGAGGGAAGGAAGGGCGCGGAAAGCGAGTACAGCTCCTGCGGCCCTATATGTACCCGCACCCCAGTTAGGCCCCAACCCCCCACTAGGGTAGTGGGTAATTATTGAGGGAGGCCCCAGATAGGGACGCTGCCCTTAGTTTAGAGTGCTGCCTTGTCAGAGTCACAGCGGTCAGTGCTGTGAGGTCTGACAGGCAGGCACCTTGTTGCGCAGCACGTTGGCTGTCAGCATTTAGTGAGGCTGAAGGGACTTGGGTAGTTAGGGGAGTGGGACAGGTCCTTAACCCCTTTAGGCCCATAAGAGTTCCCCAAGCCACTACAGGTTGCTGTACTATAGGGACGGCCTATAGTGTAGCACGTGCCACTTAGATAGTTAGGGACACAGCGGCTGCTGCTGTTCCTGTTGAAGCGGTTCGGACCCACGTTGGGGTCCGCAGAGACTATTCCCGAGTGGGACCGCCCTGGCGGTCCACGCGTGCCAGGAGTTCGGTTGGAGGATCAGACGGATTCATCACACGTCTGACCCTTTGCGAAGCCAGTTGCTGATCCGAGTACCGGAGTGCTCGGCAGGTATCTGATACATAAGTTTTCAAATTGTCCAATTCCTATTTTTCACCATGCCTGTAATATCCGGACACGAGGTCCTCGCCTGGGCCCTGAGGAGGGACCAAAATCCCCGCCGTGTGGTGGCTGTAGAAGGCTTTCCCCGCACTGTTCCACTGCGGGAGCTCTATGAGCATATGTATAAAATCCCCGGGTGGCATAACGCCTTTACGATGGATATAGGTCTAGGCTCCCCGTCCACGTGGGGAGCGCTGCTTATTACAGTGTCATTCGATGAAGATATATGCCTGGCAGAGGCACCATCCACAGTGTTTATACCTGGCTGCCCTCCTGAGGGCTGCCCTTTAGTCTGTGCTGACCCAGCGCCATGGCAACTTTCTCCAAGTCGGCAGAAGGCACGTGGTGCCGCGCGCGAGGCACAGAAGGAAAGTATTGCAGAAACCTGTCCGGGACTGGCGGGAAAACCTAAGCCCCGCCCCTGCAATGCGAGTGAGTCAGTGCAGAGCCAGACCCACTCCCTTGTAGAAAGTGCCCCTCCTTCAGATTCCACCAGGGGGAGTTTGGAGCAGAGTGAGCAGCAGTTACCAACTTCTGTTCCCCATAAAGCGAGCACCGAATGCAGAGATACACACCCTCGGATGTATAGAGTCATACGAGTCCCAAAGTTTGAGTTGCCCATGGTGATATGCCCGTGTGTAGTAGACAGACTGTAAGGGGATACACCCCAATGTGTATGTGGCTTGGTATGTGCCAGGAGTGAAAGCCCTTACACTAATGTGCACTTGCCTGCAAAAAGTTTATGTCAAGGGAGCCGACCTGTTTCAGCTATCGCTGGAGTGCAAGACCGGCACAGTGGACGGAGAGCTGAGCATACAGTATTTCAGCCCTACCTGTGACTGTTCTAGGGATGCATTGGCGTGGGCGCCTAAGTGTGACTGTTGCGGTGCCCGGTTCTTGAAGCCTATTGTGCCCCAGTTTGCAGAACCAGCAGAGGACATGCGACAATTTATGAAGCGGTACTACAGTCTTCATCAGAAAGACGGAGAGGAGCAATTGGATTTCCTCCTGCGGATTGGAGCAGTCCTACGGGAGATGCGAAAAGGGGATCATATTAAGGCCACCGAGGTGGATGTGTACTGTTGTGATCAAATTCTGAGAGGAGCGATACCTGACCATCCTGTCGTGGTCAGGATGCGGTGCTCCGGGATGTGGGGTGACCCCCTTTCCTGGAGGAGGCTAGTGGATGAGATAGAGAAATATGAAGTTGCAACTGCTGCGAATATGGATGGCAGAGCGATCCAAAATGGCGGTTCTCGCTTCCCTGGGAGACCGCGTGAGCCAGTTGCAGAAATTGCTGCAAATGCTAAAATTGCAGAAACTTGTCCGGTTCCTGAGCGGGACGAGGTTGATGTCCCATCGGTGGCGATGCGCCTACCGGCGAACCACCCCAGCGATGATACAGAGGAATCACAGGGTAAGGTGTATATACCCCCATCTTCCTTTAGTGAATCCAGTGACCAGTCACTTGTGGTGATGCGCCTGCCGGCGGACCACTCTAGTGAAGTCAACGAACACACTATCTCGGCGGATGCGGACCCTGCTGTGGGCCCGTGTGCCCTACAATGGCCGGCCCGGCGTATTCCTATGGTACCATCGGTCCTAGAATGGGGACCAGTACCTACTGACAACCAGGGTGAGTTGACTGCCCCAGGGGTGTTGGGGGTGAGCCTCCAGGTAACCGCGGAGCACGATGACTCCTTAAGTCTGGTCACCCGGGCGAAGGGCTCCCCTCTACATCGCGTCCTGGCGGAGGTGTCCTCCTTAGAAGAGAAGCCCATCGCCAGCCAGCCGAGTGGTAAGGAACCCCCTTGCTCCCCACAGGCTCCGATGGAGGTGGCCGTGAAGAAGGCCAGAGCTACGGCTCCTGAGCGGAGTGTGAGCCCGTACACTCCGACCCAAATGGTCCCAGGACTGGGATCCAACGCTCCCGAGTTTCGAGCCAGTGAGTGGACTGTCCCAGAAGAGTTGTGGACAGGTCCCGATACAGCCGAGGTGGGAACTGACAGCGTCCCCGAGGACCTGTTGGCCACCGTGAATCACCGCCGTGGTAAGGTGTCTACCCTGTACCCCCGGCCAGGTGAAAAAGAGACGTTGTTCATTTCTCGCTTCCCAGTGGAAGCCTCACAAGTCTGTAGGGACAAGGACTGTGTAGAGAAAGATCCAGGGAGACTGGCCTCCTTTAAGCCCACAAAGGAGCGCCCCATTCACCAGGTAGTGGACCGCGGGAAAGGTCCTGGCCTCCTGGTCTACCGCATCCCTGCCGCGGATGACCGGGTAAAGGCCTGCTTCAGAGACATTGTGCTACTCCTTCCACCAGGGGGAGGAAGTAGCGAGGAACCAGTGACTGTTGCCCTCCGGTGTGCTCTTCAGGAAATTTTTCTGGGGGAGGCTCACGGACGCAAAAGTGAGGTACCCCCACATGATCAGTTAGGGGCACCCCACAAATGGTCTCAGCTAGCCTCGGATAGTATTGTGATGTGTTGTATATTCTCTGTACTGCATTTCTATTATGTAATGTTTGTGCATGATTACATCTGCTATCCAAGCGAGGACGTTGGTTTTTCACCAGGGGGAGAGTGTATCCTGGCGCTCCCGTGGCTCCTGGAGACCCCCCTCCCTTGTTACAGCGCGATCGCGGGTGCCGAAAGACCCGATGGCTGTTTCCAAGGGTGGGGGCTGGAGCAGGGAGCAGCGTGGCTTCCCCTGCCTGCGGCCGGTTGCCGGGGACGCGATCGGGCCATTGCTAAGGTCGTGGTCGCGTCTCTAAGGTCCCGGCGGCCGGTGAAGCAGGGCGCCGCCATTGCGCTGCGGGTTGCGCATGCGCAGGGACGCGATAGCGCGAAAGGCCCCCAGATAGCTCGCGCGAGAGCAGGGAAAGACCAGGGAAGGTTGAGGCAGCTAGAGGGAGTTTGCGCATGCGCAGGGCAGGAGAGAAAAAGCCTGCGAACCCCTAGCCATTCAGGGAAGGCTCTGAGCTGGGATTACATATCCCATGAGCCTCTGTATGCCCCACGTGACACCAGGGAGCCAATAGGGCTTAGGAAGCCTGAGCAGAAGAGATACATTTGGCGGGCTTACAGCAAGTTAGCCAGCAGTCAGAGACCGGAGCAGCCCAAGGAAGGAGGTAGGGTACAGGAGTCCAGGACTCGCTGTACTAGGCCAGCACCCCCAGGGTCTGAGGTAGTTAGATACTCTGATAGAGAGAGTGTTGCCAGGGACTGCTCTAGATAGAGGGACCCTGTCACTCAGGAGTATCCGTTGGAGCAGGGGAGCTGTGAGGGAAGGAAGGGCGCGGGGAGCGAGTACAGCTCCTGCGGCCCTATATGTACCCGCACCCCAGTTAGGCCCCAACCCCCCACTAGGGTAGTGGGTAATTATTGAGGGAGGCCCCAGATAGGGACGCTGCCCTTAGTTTAGAGTGCTGCCTTGTCAGAGTCACAGCGGTCAGTGCTGTGAGGTCTGACAGGCAGGCACCTTGTTGCGCAGCACGTTGGCTGTCAGCATTTAGTGAGGCTGAAGGGACTTGGATAGTTAGGGGAGTGGGACAGGTCCTTAACCCCTTTAGGCCCATAGGAGTTCCCCAAGCCACTACAGGTTGCTGTACTATAGGGACGGCCTATAGTGTAGCACGTGCCACTTAGATAGTTAGGGACACAGCGGCTGCTGCTGTTCCTGTTGAAGCGGTTCGGACCCACGTTGGGGTCCGCAGAGACTATTCCGGAGTGGGACCGCCCTGGCGGTCCACGTGTGCCAGGAGTTCGGTTGGAGGATCAGACGGATTCATCACACATCTGACCCTTTGCGAAGCCAGTTGCTGATCCGAGTACCGGAGTGCTCGGCAGGTATCTGATACATAAGTGCACCACCGGGCCCTTAGCTTAACTGTGACTGCGCAGTCACCCATTGACTCTCTGCAAGAGTGCGGGACATTGGATGGGGTTTCTTTGGACACTGGGTGGGTTCACTTGGTGTGGGGAAGCGTCCTGCGCGACGCAGTAGGTGTCTCCTCGGTAGAGGGACACAGGTTATTATTGATGTGCTGATGTCTATTCATGTTAGTAAAGGTATTCGTTAATATAAGTCATTGTCTATGTGATCATTGATTGTCCTGCGAGGAACCACTCCCCCTCTGGCGGGAGCCATCGCAGGTGGAGGCGCTGCATCGTTATAAGTAAGTTGTCCATAGTATAAATGCCCCAGGTTCCCCGTGGTGGAAGCTCAGCCCTCCTGTGAGCCAACAGGATTATGCACCACACCGAGTAACAATATATGTTTCCTGCACCCACACAGTAGAATCTGCGATTGGGGGGGGGGGGAAACCCGTTACATCAGTAAGGAAAAGATGGCTTCACAGCATATCGGATAGTAGAATAACACACCCCTAAGGATACAAACTATTTAAATTATCTTTAAGAATGAGACTGGATGCAGCCGCCTGTATAAGACCATTTGCCTTGGAAAATCTGTGGCTATCTCGCAGTAACTCGTGAGATGACCCACAGCAGGCTGAAATGGCCCATTGGATTAACACAGCTGGTGTTTCTGCGTTTGAATGGGACTCGCGGCCCGGTAGGATTCACACAGCACCAGTCCCATTCAAATGTAGGGACCCGCGCTGTGTTAATCCGATGAACCATTAGTCTTCTGAGAGATTTCTGCCCCCAATCTCGCAGCATTAGTGTGAGACAGCCACAGATTTTCCAAGGCAAGTGGTCTAATACAGGCGGCTGCATCTGTAAGTCAAATACAGATGTTGCAGGCCTGTGCACATCTTTTTATGTGCGGACAGAGGATGGATAACTGTTGAAATTAACTTTTTCGTTGCTGACTCGTTAGACCCCGGATCTGAAAAATGCAAATACTAGGATGTGTTTCAACCTACATAGTATACTAAAGTACTACTGTACTTTCAGTGGGATTTACTGATTGACCAACGTTTATCATAATTACTACAGTACTTCAACAAATACAATCAGCTTTTACTTTTGTGTAATTTATAATTCCATGTATAATAATTGTAACTTACCTACTTTTATTTAACCCCATCTACTTTGCTTTCTGTACCCCGTTCCTTCAAAAACCTCAATAATATTTTCAAAGTAAAAAGAAAAATACGTTTTTCATAGTAAGCTAATTAAATGTACTCGGACCTAACAACATAGTCGGAGCTATATATAAAGGTATCAAAGTGTACATCTAGATCAGTGGTTTAAATCCTTTTTTTGATTCAGGAAACCTAGAATTATATTTTGAAATTCTGGTGAACCCCAACCCTTTCATCCCCCAACCATCTCTCTCCCCCATCTCTCTTCCCCCTCCCCATCTCTCTCTGTCCTCCATCTTTCCCTCTTCTCCTCTTACACTTCCCCCTCTCTCTCTTCCAGTATTATACTCCCCTCTCTCTCTTACCCTATTACACTCCCCCCTCTCTTTCCCTCCCCGTTTCTTTCTTCCCCTCCTCTGTCTATCTCTTCCCCTTCCCCTGTCTCTCTCTTCCCCTCCCCCCTCTTCTCTACTCCCCTTTTAAACTCCCCTCCTCTCTCTATCACACAGACACACCTTACATTGGAGCGAGGAGGCCTCCCGTGCTGCGCCCGTCCGCAGCTCCCTCCTCCCATCAAGCGTATACTGGACCTGACTTCCAGTGCTGACCAGAGGAGGGAACTGAATGCCAGGGCACCACTCCTGCTGAGGAGCCGTCGCCACTGCCGGGGAGCCAGACCTGCTGCCGTACCTTGGACAGTTGCCCCAGCTCTCCCCCTATCAACCGCTGAACCTTTGAGGGGTTGAACCTCGGTTGCAAATCACTGATCTAGATGCCTACATCGGTGCCAAATGTAATATATTTTTTGTTTAATAAGGGTCTTTGATCTGACCTTAGTCAGGACAGAATTGGCAGAGAATTTTGACGCACATAGAAAGCAAAAAAGTACTGCAGTATCTGAAGTGCTATACAGGCATACCCCGGTTTAAGGACACTCACTTTAAGTACACTCGCGAGTAAGGACATATCGTCCAATAGGCAAACGCCAGCTCACGCATGCGCCTGTCAGCACGTCCTGAACAGCAATACCGGCTCCCTACCTGTACCGAAGCTGTGCGCAAGCAGGGAGACTATAGAGCCTGTTACAAATGCGTTATTTACATCAGTTATGCACGTATATGACGATTGCAGTACAGTACATGCATCGATAAGTGGAAAAAAGGTAGTGCTTCACTTTAAGTACATTTTCGCTTTACATACTGTAGTGCCATTAGCCTCTGCAGAAATGTCACTGATGTACCCAGCATGTACCTGGCTAGTTTAAGGCAAGTTTTAGAATACTCATTGGCTCGTCTGTACATGCTCCGGTCCCATTGCGTACGTTAATGCGGGGTATGCCTGTAAGCATACCGTAGGAAAACGTGTCAGACACGCATTGACCTGTGTTTTGTGCATAGTGCCGCACGTTGAAAGAGACCCCATATATGGTGCACACCTACTGGTAATAAGTATGGTTGATGAAATGGTTATTAAGGATAACTTTTAATATACCTTTGTACAACAAGTAACTTCAAATAAGTAAACACACACTTCTTTTTAATATCGTATTAATATATACTTTAATTGTGTGCGTGTGAGTATTTAATGATAGCTGTAAAACGATAGCCCCACGACACGCACTGACCTAAAATAAGTTTGCTTAAAGTCAATAGAATACTAGTTAAAATGTTTCCAGATTAGCCTAGTCTGCATGTGCTGCTACTTTAACATACAGTATGTTATGTAGAACAATGCACGTGTCAGATAAGTCATAGTCAAAAATAAATATTTCGATGTCTTCAAATGGCTGATCTGTAATTCTGCATATTAACAACACAACTAATATATATCTTAACCGCAGAGACAGAGCCAATGTACTGGTCTTACACTAGTACATTTTATTCTAATTCAATTCTCATTTCTCCCTTAAATGTCAGATTGGGAACGTTTCACCTGCTATTTATGTCTTAACGCGCTTCAGTTCAGTTTGAACTAGTTCATTATCCCGTATGCTTTGTATGTGTTCCGAGTTTGTTGTTTTATTGGGGGGTTTTTTAGAACGCTGTAATGAACAATTCCTGCTATATTGTGTTCACCAATTAGAAAACAAAACACACAAATCCTGCACTCCTCCCAAATTGGCTGGCAATTTATTCATTTTTGCAATTGCACTGAATCACAGAGACCATTTTCCTTCATTCATTTAACCCTCTAGGCACTTTCACATATTTCAATAAGTTGTCCACAAGACAATAAGACATAATATACACTTAGCATTCAGTAGGTACTGTAACTGCTGAAATGAACTTTACCTTGACGGGGTTAGCAGGCTTGAATAAAAACATTTTCATCAAAAGATGCAACTAAATGGCTCCGTTATCATTAGACATGGGATCAAAATGTAGACATCTCACTAATAAATGGCAGGCCAGTTTGAGAGGAGTGCTAGGATTATATGTTTTCCATAAATGGGAGGCCACTTGTGTTGCTAGCTGCATACTCCATAAAGTGTGGAGCGCAGGATGTGTATATTTGTATTTTGGTCACGCCTATTTCAATGTTTCTTTTATAAAAAAAAAATGATTATTACAATGTGTGTGAACTTAATAAATGTGAAGGATGTGAGTTTGTGTGAGGCAAAAATCGCTACTAGGTGAATATAGTACAGAGCGTTGTCAGAATGCTCAAATACCTAGTGTATATTGAGTAATCAGTCCCAAAACATAGGCAGGTGTATATCATAAAAGTGAGTAATCCATGAAGCCAGATAAAGCCATGAAACCCTGAAAACTGAGAGTGAATGAGAGACTCACCACAATCAATTTCATTGGGGGCAATAAAAGAACAATTAAAGGTATAACTCACAAACACCTCCTTGTAGGGATGACGTGGCTCTGCTGGTAAGTCCAAGTAGATGTGAAAAAAGTAGAGCACCGTCAGGAACTGGAGTCAAGAGAGGATCCAAATGGTCAAAAAATTCTTTAATGGAGTAAAAACAGCACAGGGAAAAACCTCCAACGCGTTTCGAACGTGTTGTTCTTTATCAAGGAGTAGAGAACTGATGCAGATACACTCATTTAAATACCTTGCTGATCCGCGCCAAAAATACGTCATGACATCATGGCGTAACCTCCCGGTGCAGCCGCATCCCAACGAGGTGCACACAGAGTCACTGATGTTCCCTGGTAGAATCGGCTACAGATAGCCATATAGGACAAAATTAAAAAAGTGAAAGTCAAAATGAATACAGACAATGCACAATACTCAGTGATGCATTGATATACCCCAATCAGCCATATTATAGATGAAGGAGTAAATCAAAAGCATCATCTGAGATAGGCAAGTCAAATGCCCATATTGACATCGCAAATACACATAAAACCAACTATAAATTAGTTGGTCAATATCAGAAAGTAAAGGAAGTGTATCGGCAAATGACACATTAACCCAAAACGGGTAATGAATGAAAACAAAATTAAAAACAGAATTTAAACACACAAATGACTAGGAACTCAGGAAATAATGTGTCTAGTTAAAAGAAAACCATGTGTTGTTATGGGTGATTACCGTTCATAATAGAGACATGATAAAATAATGATAATGCAGACTTGGGAGAAAAAATGTAGACGGTTTCATATATCTACACGTGATACATGCCCCGCATTGAAAAGATCCCTTAGTGATAAAGGGCTTTTGTCTTCTATCGCGACATTTTTTCTCCCAAGTCTGCATCAAATTGGGAACAACAATAATAAAAAACATGACATCAATAGTTATAAAAATTGTAATAGCCACCATGTGGTTTATTTAATAACTTGTGGATGTCACAAAAGATATATCGGGAGAACGACAAGGGCACTAAAGGTTAGAATTCAGGAGCATCTTAGACTTATTAGAAAAAAAGATCTGAATCACCCAGTGTCCAAACACTTTGTAGACTGTGGGAAAGGTGGGGTAAGGAATTTTTCTTTCTTGGGGATTGAATCAGTTTATCAACATAAAAGAGGATGTGATCATGTGAATTTATTGGACCGGAGGGAAGCGTATTGGATCTTTATGCTCCAAACACGCTTCCCTCTTGGTATGAATATATATTGGAGCCTGAGTCACTTTCTGAAACAGATATATATATATATATATATTTTATAATTAAACAGTTTCCCTTTGTATCTATAAATATATTGATTCTCTAACCAGATAGTCCTTACAGTTTTATATTTTCCGTACTAGCTCCTTTCCATTGATATTACTGTTTTGGAGCTTAAGGAATTGTACTGCACCGACACACTTTATTCGAGCAAATGCCTGGTTTGTACCTGGCAGAAACCTGGAATCCGCCGCTGCTCACCTCTTGCATGCTTCGTTGCGTTTGCCTTCCCAGCCACGGTTCATGCCTGGCTGACGGGGGCCTGATCTGTTAAATGAGAATGAGAATGATTTACTAGGCTGCGATGTTTCGATTGTCCACCAGATGGCATAAACTCATGACTTAAGTAATGTGTGGCCTTTGCAAGTTGTTTCGTTTCCAAAAAAAAGTTACTTTATCCCAGTACAGTATGCTATTGTGTAACTTGTCCTTGAGACTGAAGGAAGAGTTGCAAAAAATGTATCAATTTAGGCTTTACATACAGTAATGTATTAAATAAAGACAAAGATCATTTTCACTTACACTATTCTACAGAGACATGAGTGTTCAAGTGGAGCCCGTGTTCCAAAAACCTGACAGAAGTTATGCTTATTTGATATGGGCCGCTATTAATGCAACAGAGGATAAGATGGCAACAGTTGTTCAAATTTATCAGTATTTTATCGAAAATTATGACTTTTACAGATTTTCGCCAACTCCTCCTTTGTGGAAGCATGCAATAAGGAAAAGGTTATGTAGTGACCCCTGTTTTCACCGTATTGAGCCCCAATTTGTTGGAGGGTATTGGTGTGTGTCACAGGGTTTTTCCCGTATCTATGATAATGGAGGCGGCAAAAGGCGAAGGGTCGTGTTAAAACAAAATAAGAAGCGACAGTCCCTGCCAAGCAATGCGCCAGAACCAGAACCAGAACCAGCAGCAGCACCAGCTTATCATCATGGTCCCGCCGTCGGTGACAACTCTGAGATGGATTTCGCAGCCAGTTTTGATGAAGCTTGCATGTACCTAAGCGATTTCCCGCTGACTACAGGTGGGCTAGTCCCTCTGCAAAATGATGAAAGCTGGACTGGAAGTGGGCCGGCGCCAGCGCAAGCTGAATGGGAAATTTAGTAATACTGTACAGTATGGTGAGTACTGTATTTTTGCCGTATTATTTTGGTGGGGCTGGCTGGGAACTTCTTTAGGGGGCTGACCATTACTGTACATTAAAACTTTTCATTTTGTTTTTCCTCAGAAAAGAAAACGGCTAATGGGGGGATTTCGATGGATTATATTGTACTGTATGCTGATGTTTTCCGGCCATACAGTATACTGTGTAATAAACCCGAATAAATAAAACTATGCATTTATTCTACAGTACATGTTCAGTAAATTACTGCACATACTGGGGGCGAGATGTGTTTGCAGCAGAGAGAGATTTAATAATATTGTACAGTGAGCAGGGGGTTCCCTGAGCCAGAAATTAATGCTCAGGGAACCCCCCCCCCCCCCCCTGCTCCTGATCAATATTATTAAAAATACGGAAAATGCTGCGTCATTACCATAGCGGATAGCCGCTAAGGCAATGAAGGGGTTAACCCACCGTGCCCGCTTTATTGTGTGTAGTGGGGATGGGTGAGGGGGGTATTTGGCCCTTGGTGTGAGTTTAGGACTTGCGGGAGGGGGGGGGGGGGTTGCGGGTGCACTTAACCCCTTCACGATCGTAGCAGTTAATACCGCTACGGTCATGAAGGGGTTAAGCCCTCCCGCTACCCCACCCCCCCCCCCCCGCAAGCCCTCCCCAACCATCGTTGGGGCGAATACCCCATTCACCCACCCTCCCGCTACCCACAATAAAAAAATACACACACACAGCAGCCGCCAAAAAATAAATAAATAAATGACAATAAATACATTTGAAATACATTTTTATTGATAGTGTAGATGTGCAGGGGGTCTCCGGAGCTGAACCGCGTTGGTTTTAGGTCTGGGGACCCCGTGCCCCCCGAGATACAGGCCCCTTTAGGGGCTGCCGGTAGCCCTCTGCTTGGTTTAAAGGTCCGATCACGTGACCGCGGCCTGTAAACCAAGCAGAGCAGAGGGATACCGGCACCCCCTAAAGGGGCCTGTATCTCGGGGGGCACGGGGTCCCCAGACCTGAAACCTGTGCGCTTCAGCTCCGGAGACCCCCTGCACATGTACAGTATCAATAAAAATGTATTTCAAATGTATTTATTGTCATTTATTTATTTATTTATTTATTTATATTTATTCATTGTGCTGCTGCTGCAAGTCGTAAACTCACACCAAGGGCCAAACACCTCCCTCACCCCCAATAAAAAAAATTCACGCACAGCAGCCCCACAATTAATAAATAAATCTAAATAAATAAATAAATAAAGACATGAAGAGAAATAAATATATACTGTACAGTATATACTTTGTATATATATATACACTGTATATATATATATATATATATATATATATATATATATATATATACAGTATACATATATACACTGTGTATATATATATATATATATATCATACAGCTATATTTATATATATATATATATATATATATATATATATATATATATATATATATACTGTATATATATATATATATATATACATACTGTATGTGAGTGAAAAGAGAAAAAAGTAACCCGTATGGGAGCACTCAGGTATGCAATTGATATATTTGTTTATTTATTTGACACAGTGCAAAAAGGGATGAATAAACAGTACATGATTTAAAAACACTTAAAAAAGAGGCATGGGCCCTTAAACACTAATGAACAGCACTAGGGAACGACACACACTGTCAACCCTAAACATGAAAAGGATAGTGACTCAAAAAACACTAGGGAGAATCAAAGTGAATCACAATAGGTTACTGGGTTTAAAGGCACCTACTGTATACAACGCTAAGGATAATGCACACTACACACCAAAAGGTAGACTTGTCAAAGTATAAATGACAGTCTCAAAGCATCACACATCTGCATTAGCATACAGTAATATACAGTAACCAATGCCTACAGCACAAATCATGTGTAGGAAAGGTGGTAAGGTGGAATGAAATCCCTAGATGTGTAGAGCAATGAAGTTAATGAATAGCATACTGTACAGTATAAAACATAACATTACAATCCACACAGTACATTGCATTTACAGTACATTGTATACTGTAAATGATGCATAGCATTAAATCTATGCACCATATACAGTACTGTACATTCTGCAAATGAATGTTAACAATATAATTGCAAGCTACTCTACCAGTAAATACTGTACAAACACTTCCAAACAAGTCAACTTAACTACAGTATTTTAACCAAGCAAGTAAACCAAAATCAATATATACTGTAAGTAACAACCAGAAAAGACAATTTAAAAACAAACTAACCCTTACAATACCAAGGATTACATCTATCTAATTGTAAAAAACCTTATACATTATACACAGCATTGTTTAAAAACCCCTTCCCCTCTAATGTTTGTGTTAAGCTGATTACACTGAAGGGAGAGAGATATAAAGGCCTAAAGCCCCTTCCCCCCTAATGTTTCTGTTAAACAGATTACACTGAAGGGAGAGAGATATAAAGGCCTAAAGCCCCTTCCCCCCTAATGTTTGTGTTAAGCAGATTACACTGAAGGGAGAGAGATATAAAGGCCTAAAGCCCCTTCCCCCCTAATGTTTCTGTTAAGGAGATTACACTGAAGGGAGAGAGATATAAAGGCCTAAAGCCCCTTCCCCCTAATGTTTCTGTTAAGCAGATTACACTGAAGGGAGAGAGATATAAAGGCCTAAAGCCCCTTCCCCCCTAATGTTTCTGTTAAGCAGATTACACTGAAGGGAGAGAGATATAAAGGCCTAAAGCCTTACCTGCATTGGTAAACCCTCCCTGCATTGGTAAACCCTCCCTGCATTGATGTCGTGTAGTGTACAGTATGTAAATGTGGGGAGGAGGGGGGCCCAATGTGCATAATGTACTGTGAGGTCTAACCACCCTCACCCCCTACCCACATACTGTACCGTTACCCTCCCCCCCCCCATCCTGGCCATGGCCCCTCACGCACAGCAGCTCCACAATTAATAAATAAATATAAATAAATACATGAAGAGAAATAAATATATACTTTATATATAAATGTGAGTTTATAAATAAAATAAAGAATATTATTTCTAGGGGCCCTAGAACAGAAGTTCCCACGCCAATTTCGCGCTCATTGCTCTTTTTTTGCTCTTTTTTTACAATGTTGCTGGTCTTGCGGCTTTGCAGTATGCAAGCAAAAAGCGCAGTGTATGAAGTCTGGGTGAGCGCTTTCCACATTTGATGCCTACGGCACCTTCCCATTTCTACACACTTCAATACCTGCACAGTTGGTAGCGCTTTCCATCCCAGCTACCATTCTGGATATTCACCTCTCACAGGCCATTCTTGCCCGAGTCTGTCCTATCAGACAGGGGCATTAACCTGTATCCACACCACCTGGACAATTTCTCTCTGTCAGAGACTTGTGCTATTTATTTTATATATTTTTGTGTAATTATTCATGCAAATTTATGCTCATTTCATATGTGGTTTTCAACATAAAGTGGCTGCTGGGCCTGATCCTAACTCATACAGTATACAGTAGCGCTTCCCTGTTTGTTTGTTTATTGCAAGCAAAAAGCAGTTTGTAGTACTGAGTGTGAGATAAATTACTGTATTTATCAGTGTTGATCAAAGAGAGTTGATCAGAAGGATTCCCCTTATATACAGTACGTAGAATTAATAAAATTGTATTATTTTCCGATATCCGCAGTGATTCTGGTCAACCTGACAGATTTTTAGTAATACAGTATACTGCAAGACCATGTGTTGTCTACCCTTTACTACAGTATACTGTACTGTATGAATGACAATAGAGTGCTGTATACTTTATAAGGGGAATCCTTCTGATCAACTCTCTTTGATCAATACTGATAAATACAGTATCATATTTATACCCCTTTAGCACCTGTCGTTCCATCCTATGCACCCATTTACTGTACAATGGTGATTGCGGTCGTATTCACGTACTTTATGTGAGATAAATTAACCAGTTCTTTTATTGCTGAAGTCGCCACAAAATACTTTTATTTACAAATACAGTACAATACAATGGTGAAACATTTCAAGTTAACAGCAATTCAAAACATCAACACACAATAATACATACTTTACAGTACTGTATACTGTACTAGTATATTTGGGCCTTGTCTTTGGGGGTTTATTCATGCAATTATTAGGGTGACCTGGCGTTGGAAATACTGACACAGTACAATCCTACAGTACAGCTACACCACCCACCCCCTCCCTTAGAGTTTTTAATCCCTCCCTGGCCAAGCATCAATCGTCTGGCTAATCCAATCCAAGCCATTGTTTTGTTAAACTGGCCCTGGGCTGTTCAGAACAGCCACTGCTTCTAAATTACTGAAAATATACAGGATAAATATACAGTGATGTGAAATACTGTAATCCTTTCTGTGGGTCTGAGAGGGTTGAAAGTCACCAGGTCCTCATACAGTAGAGTACATTCTCGAATACCTTTAGAATAAAAATACAGTATATATAAATATACAGTATAAATATTGCACAGTATACTGTAATGTTAAATAACCCATCCTGTTCTTTTTCCCTTCATACTGTAACAGTATCCTCATTGTGTCTGCGGTACAGTAGTTCATTGAGAGAGGAGAGGTTTTGTGTACATCATTACTGCTGTTTATATACTGTACATTTGACTGCACAAGCAGATTTGACGAACACAAGGCCCCCCCTCCCCCCTGGTGCACCCTTTTTCCTGGAACGACAAGAAAACAAAAACTTTGTTCAGTTACTGTACTGTACTGTATGTGCATACTGTATTATGGTAGAACTACTGTACAGTAGGTGGCTGGTGCAGCTTTCTCTGGAAAGAAAAAAACGGAGCAGTTAGTAGGCAGTTACTGTAGTATGTCAAACTAGTCTACTGTACTGTATACTGGAACTACTGTAAACTCTGACTATTGGGAAAGCTAAAATCTGTGCCATACTTACCTGTATCATAGTGTACCTACTGTACAATACTACAGCACTGTACTACTTTCCTGATGCTTGTCCATTGCGCGCGATGACAATGGGCAACACAGTGGCAATATGGTCTATATATTTATTGCATCGTTCCACGGTGAGTACATCGTTCCAAAAACTCATTATGGCTGTATACAACTCGTCCTTCTTGGAGGGTTTCGCCACTTTACGGATGTGGTCCTTCAGCTGATGCCAGACCATTTCGATCGGATTGAAGTCTGGTGATCTGTGATTGGAAAGAAAGGACAATTAGTTTAAGAGATACAGTACACAGTAAAAACAGTGGGGAACATATAAATGGGACACGGTCTACTGCACTTACTCCGCTGGCGTCTTCACCCAGTTGATGCCGCGCTCAAGGATATGCGCCGTCGACGCGGTGTGCTTGGGATCATTGTCCTGGTAAAAGCGATGACCATTGGGAAAGTCTTCTGTGATGTATCGCACTATCACGGGCACAATGTTGTCTTGGAAGAAATCTTTATTCATGATTCCTATAGCAAGAAAAGAAAAGTGCTCAATAGTACAGTACAGTGCATACGGTAAGGCAACACTAGTCAAGTACAGTGCATTAGGCGGCATTATATTTGAGAAATTGTACCTTCAAAGACGACAATGCATCCCGGTCCACGCCTAGAGATGGCACCCCACACATGCAGCTTCACAGGGTGTTTTGGCCGTGGCTTCAAAGTTATGCGGCCTTTTTTGTGGAACGCAAATCTTGCAAATCTCTCCAGCGACACAGTAGACTCATCAGTGAAGATGCAATCCTGGAAAGTCTCACCGCTGTCGATCCATGCCTGGGCCTGGAGCACTCTTTTGATTTTGTTTGCGTCCCGTATCATGGGGTACGCTCTGTAATGACAATGAATAAAAAATGTTAGCGTCACAGCGCAGTACAGTTTGCAAAACAACATGTTTACTTTACAGTACAGTACCTCCTGTACTGTCCACTACTAACCTCACACGTCCATATTTCCATCCAATTCTGCCTCTCATCTTCTTTATGCTGCTCTCGGATACAGTCAGATTGTGGTTTTCCTGAAGAGTGTTTTTAACCCTTAATGCGCTCCTCTCATCATTCTCCTCACTTATTCTGTCCACCAGAAGAGTAGTCTCCCTACAATGCAAAGAAATTATATTGTGTTATTAATATGCAGCAATATAAAATGTATATTGTATACTGTACATGTAATGTTGTAATATACAGTAAATATAAATATACAAAAAATGTATACTGCTGTACTATAAATATAAATAGACAAAATATACAGTATACAGTACTGTTGTAATATAAATATACTATATAAATACGGTATACTGTTGTTACTGTATATCATAATAAATACACATCATATACTGTATATTCCGTTGTCAGATGAATTGCAATATACCAAAAGTGTATACTGCTGCACAAAAAATATAAATTGACCACACATACAGTACAGTACACTACAGTATATACTGTTGTAATATAATAAATATACTATATAAATACGGTATACTGTTGTTATATCATAATAAATACTCATCATATACTGTATATTCCGTTGTCAGATGAATTGCAATATACCAAAAGTGTATACTGCTGCACAAAAAATATAAATTGACCACACATACAGTACACTACAGTATATACTGTTGTAATATAATAAATATACTATATAAATACGGTATACTGTTGTTATATCATAATAAATACACATCATATACTGTATATTCCGTTGTCAGATGAATTGCAATATACCAAAAGTGTATACTGCTGCACAAAAAATATAAATTGACCACACATACAGTACACTACAGTATATACTGTTGTAATATAATAAATATACTATATAAATACGGTATACTGTTGTTATATCATAATAAATACACATCATATACTGTATATTCCGTTGTCAGATGAATTGCAATATACCAAAAGTGTATACTGCTGCACAAAAAATATAAATTGACCACACATACAGTACACTACAGTATATACTGTTGTAATATAATAAATATACTATATAAATACGGTATACTGTTGTTATATCATAATAAATACACATCATATACTGTATATTCCGTTGTCAGATGAATTGCAATATACCAAAAGTGTATACTGCTGCACAAAAAATATAAATTGACCACACATACAGTACACTACAGTATATACTGTTGTAATATAATAAATATACTATATAAATACGGTATACTGTTGTTATATCATAATAAATACACATCATATACTGTATATTCCGTTGTCAGATGAATTGCAATATACCAAAAGTGTATACTGCTGCACAAAAAATATAAATTGACCACACATACAGTACACTACAGTATATACTGTTGTAATATAATAAATATACTATATAAATACGGTATACTGTAGATGTACACTACAGTTTTCTATATTTTTTTTGGTTAAGTTTTATAAATACAGTATACTTACGCATTTGTTACCCTTGGTGCCTTTTTGCGGTCTCTGTTTTTTCCTTGTGCATGATAGCACACAGTGCTTGATGGCACAACGAGGCCAGAAGCAGTTAACCAGCGCTGGATATCTGCAATTCGTTTTCCGCTCGTGTACATCTCCTTCATTCGCATGCTGAGATCCTTGGAAATCTTCTTAACAGGCATTGCTGCGAGTACTGTAGAAAGAAATACAAACACAAGAATGTGTATTCGATGTTTAGTCGATGTGTATTCAATGTGCAGTGAATCCACAAAATGGATGGTGTATTTATATGTTAATGACTCACATAACAGACCACCCACTTTCAACACCTGTACCTGGCCACCATGCATAAAAGGTTGTACACGTTGCATAGCCCACCACTTGCTGATCTTTATCTGAGGCATTGTCCAGATACTGCATTGTGCCTCCCGCTTACATGGAGCAGCCCCGGTTCTATGGACGAAAGAATCATCTCACCTCTGCTGTGCCTGCCACACTGAAAAAAAGAAAGGCAGTTACCGTTTCCAAGCCAAAGGCAAAGCGACAGGCTAAGGCCAACAAAGAAAACCTTCTGCTGACCCCAAAGGCTAAGGCTTTTAAAACACGTCAGCCTTATTATGTGAAGAAGAAATACGGTACTGTGCTCGGTACGCAAGACGCATGGCAGCCAACTCACCGAATCCGCAGACCACTTGCTCCCATATGCTTCGACGACTCTGCTGTAGCTGTCCCGGAAATCTTCAGCCCGGCTTCTCCACCCCCATCTTCTCCGGTTCCATCTGAAGATGCTGCTGCCTCTGAAATCAACGGGTCACTGTCTCCTTTGCTCTTGGACGACTCTGCTTCTCTCCCGGAAATCCAGCGGTCACCTTCTCCATCCCTCTTCCACCACGCTGCAGCTTCTCCTGTACCGGGCATCCCCAGGTCACCTCTTCCACTCTCCATCGATGCCGCTTCTCTCCAGGGAACCCCCATCTCATCCTCCGTTGCACCCATCCCCCCAGATCTCCAGATGCCATGCACAAGCAGCTCGTTGGACCGGATCCTGAATGGGCTAAGTGTGGATCTCCCCGGGAATTCTAGTGTGCTGGCAAAGCTAGATCTGCTTCTGGAGTCGGTGCTACATATGGAGCAAGGGATGCTACATATGGAGCAACGTATGGATCAACGGATGGACAAGATAGAGGCAGACATAGCGGGCATACATTATTTGCTCGGTGTTAATGCCCCTGTTTCCCCGACGCTGGAGCAGGGGGGTGACATGGATGTGATGCATGGTACCTTCGACCCCCTTCCATCACCAAGCGCACCCCCTCCACCAGAAGATACAGTGTACTATGCTATTGAGGAGGACATGACAACCCCATCAAGACCACGCCAGGGGACAACCCGGCGACCACTACCGGAGGAAAGCTTCCTCCCAGACACCCTACCATTGCCCATCGCCTCAAGTACACCCGCTCACAAAAGACTTCCTACACCCGCTCGCATACAAACAGTGCCCGACATCTCCCTGTGCGATCTGCCACCGGCGCTGAGGGAGAAGTATAGGGTGAGGAGTGCTGGTATACCACACAAGTATGCCTTGATCATATTTAAACACCATGTTCCCTACACATTGTACTGCGAGTGGGTGTTCAAAGTGAACTATGATGGGAATCGCCAAAAAAATGCCCTTCCTGCCAATTTAAGGAAAAAGATTGTGGAAGAAATGCAGCGCTATTATCCTGTTACAGATCCTGTAATGAGAGGCGTTAGAGACTGCATTAATGGCGTTTTGCGCCATGCAAGGCATCGGCCATGGCTGGAAAATGGGGAGGACTTTCAGTGAGACCATACTGTAATGTTGTGCTGTACTGTACAGTACATGTTTTACCCTATAGTACCTGCTGTACTTAAACAAAGGATACTGTATGTTGTTGTGTGTTGCACGGTTTTTGTACTGTATTTGTAAATAAAAGTTTTTAGTGGCGACTTCAGCAATAAAAGAACTGGTTACTTTATCTCACACACAGTACTACAGTACAAACTGCTTTTTGCTGCCAGACTGCAAACCCGCAAGACCAGCAACATTGTAACAAAAGAGCAATGAGCGCGCAATTGGCGTGGGAACTTCTGTTCTAAGGCCCCTATAAATAATATTCTTTATTTTATTTATAAACTCACATTTATAAACCCCGTCACCCACCCCCGCTAAACACAATAAAAAATAATCACACACAGCATCCCCGCAATAAATAAATAAATAAATAAATACAAATAAATACATTTGAAATACATTTTTATTGATAGTGTAGATGTGCATGGGGTCTCTGGAGCTGAAGCGCACAGGTTTCAGGTCTGGGGACCCCGTGCCCCCCGAGATACAGGCCCCTTTAGGGGGTGCCGGTATCCCTCTGCTCTGCTTGGTTTACAGGCCGCGATCACGTGACCGCGGCCTGTAAACCAAGCAGAGCAGAGGGATACCGGCACCCCCTAAAGGGGCCTGTATCTCGGGGGGCACGGGGTCCCCAGACCTGAAACCTGTGCGCTTCAGCTCCGGAGAACATCTACACTGTGAATAAAACACACACATCATTAAAGAATCATTCTTTAGCTTAGCGGCTATGCGCTATGGTAAAGAAGCAGCATTTCTGTCTTTTTAATAATATTGTAGAGTGAGCAGGGGGTTCCCTGAGACAGAAATCTAATCTCAGGGGACCCCCTGCTCCTGCACAATATTATTAAAAGTTCAGAAACGAGGCTTCATTAGCATAGCGTATAGCCGCTAAGGTAATGAAGGGGTTAAGGCATAATAACCAATAAATACATTCAATACACTACCCACTACCCATGGCAACCTCCGCTGCTGTACAGTAAAACAGAGAAAAAAAATAACACTTTCAAAGTAATGTCCCCTAACCCCTTAATCACCATAGCGGTTATTAACCGCTACAGTCATGAAGGGGTTAACCCGCCCTCACCCACCACTCGGGACGCCTACTGTACATACCCTCCCACTCTAACCCCCCACCCCGTGAGGCCTAACCACCCTCAACCCTCACCCACTAACTACCCACAAGGGAGGCCTACCCACATACCGTTGGGGAAACACCCCACCCCCACCCCAGTACCCACAATAAAAACAGTACAATCACCCACAATAAACAGCATTCTATTTATTAAATACATTACCCACCCCCTGTGCCCCCCCCCCCCATAAATACAAGATTTATTCTTTTACATTCAGGGTCCATAACGTAGCCCCACGCTAGTCCCCGGTGGGCTGGCAGGGCACCTGGACAGACCTACAGTTTACCAGCAGCATTCCACAGGTTCTGGAGGCCTGCTGGTGGATCCTGCCAGCACCATGGCGCTCAGGTGGTCTCCTTGGGTCACCGTGAGCCACAATTGGGTCCACACGGTAGGCCCAAGGATGTCTGGGAGCCCCGGGTCAAACCCACAGGTGTCTGCGGGGCCTCGGGCGGTTCCCATGGGGGTCTGGGGAACTCACGGGTGCTCACTACGGGTCCGCGGTGCCCCCACAGAAGTGGGACCACACATCATCATCCCCGCACCTACGGCTCGGAGGTGCCCCCACAGAAGTGGGACCACACATCGTCATGCCCGCAGACTACGGGTCCGCGGTGCCCCCACAGAAGTGGGACCACACATCATCATCCCCGCATGTGTCACCCGTGGAACCACCAGCCTGCTACCCTTTAGGATACCCGAGGATTCCCCGCGGGTGGTCTCCAGAGGTCCCACGCAAAACCACGGAAGTAACCCTGAATGTAAAAAAAATAAACCTGGCCAATACATTCAATACATACACCCTCCCCCACAACACCTACAGTACAATAATGTGCAAAATAACTATTATCCAGATATGGATAATAGATTAATTGCCCATTATTAAAAACATTAACTAGCATATACAAATAAATAAAGTACTACTGACCTCATCAATACGAAGTGTCCGACGCCAGCGCCTTCCTTCTCTTGCCCACACAAAACATAGCCAAAACCAAGCCAATACATTGCAATTACATTCAGATATCAATTAACCCCTTAAACACCTTATCGGATAATAACCGCAAAGGTAATTAAGGGGTTAAGCCACACAGGCACGATACCCACCCTTCACCCATGAATTTGTACTGTGGCTTCATCATGCAACTATATATATATACTGTATATATATACATACAGAGAGACAGAGAGAAAGAGAGAGAGAGAGATATATACAGTATATATATATACACACGTTATATACACACCCATGATAAACCAAATATACAGTACAAATAAATGTAGAAGGGTTATCAAAACCATACTGTTCTACAACCAAACACTTCTCCATACAGACACTACATTAAAATCAATTTCCTTTAAAAATCCTAACTGATCTCACAATCTACTGTACTGTATATGATCACAAACCAATGAAAAAAGTCACATTCCAAAATGCATAAAATCTATGCACCATACTGTATACATTCTGCAAATTAATCAACGTAAACAAAAATCAATTAGCAATCATTATTTAGATCTCTAAACATTTCACACTCAATCATGAACAATGAAACCATTAACAGATTCACGCCTAGAGCAGAACAATTAAGCCTTTGAAAAAATATAAGTACCGACAAAAATACAACCTTTCCAAACCAAGCCTACAGTACCTACTGTACAGTATCCCTGACCTTCCTCAAACACACAATACAATACCAAGGAATACATCTACAGTATCTAATTTTAAAATACTTTAAACTCACAAAATAATTAAAAACACATCTAATCCAGCTTTTAAAACATCATCATTTCTTACCCTGAATGTATACTGTACAGTATATCTCTCTAGACATATATATTGTACATACATACATACAGTGGCAAGAAATGATATACATCCTTTCTCCCCCAAGCCCCTGACACATGGTATACCAGAGCCAATCAGAGTAGGGATAAAGTTCCCACGCTCTGATTGGCTCTAGTACCATGTGTGCACGGCCATGTGCCTTTTCATGACGTCAACTTAAAGGCAATTGAAGCAAAGCCATTCTGATTGGCTGTGCTTTCATTCCCTTTAAGTGACGTCATCATTTTTTTATTATCGGCCAAAACACATGGTTTTCACGGTCCAATCAGGACCGTGGGAACCATGACGCAAAATGTGACGTCATAGGCCTTTAAAAGCCTATGTCGTCTCATTTTGCAGCCAGACGCCGCGGAGGAAGGACCTCCGGAGAAGGAAAAAGACAAGGGCGTGGCCGATGATGGAAAGAAGACCACGCCCTGCCCCGCCCGGAAGGAGATAGAAGAAAGAAGAATACAGATGAAGGTGTATTACAAGTAGAAGACCCGTGGATTGGTTTGGATTTTTAGTTTAATGTTTATTATTTTCAATGGTTTATTATTTTATGGGTTCCTGATCGTGGATTGGTTCGTGAGTAAGCTGGGCAACGGGAGTCGGTGGGGGCAAGTAATGGTAAGTGAACTACAGTAAAGAAATGTATTTTATTTAACTTGTTAATTTTTTCAAAAGGTTTTTTAACCTGTGTATTTTTTTTTTTTTTGTGGTATATCATTTCTTGCCACTGTATGTATGTATGTACAATATATATGTCTAGAGAGATATACTGTACAGTATACATTCAGGGTAAGAAATGATGATGTTTTAAAAGCTGGATTAGATGTGTTTTTAATTATTTTGTGAGTTTAAAGTATTTTAAAATTAGATACTGTAGATGTATTCCTTGGTATTGTATTGTGTGTTTGAGGAAGGTCAGGGATACTGTACAGTAGGTACTGTAGGCTTGGTTTGGAAAGGTTGTATTTTTGTCGGTACTTATATTTTTTCAAAGGCTTAATTGTTCTGCTCTAGGCGTGAATCTGTTAATGGTTTCATTGTTCATGATTGAGTGTGAAATGTTTAGAGATCTAAATAATGATTGCTAATTGATTTTTGTTTACGTTGATTAATTTGCAGAATGTATACAGTATGGTGCATAGATTTTATGCATTTTGGAATGTGACTTTTTTCATTGGTTTGTGATCATATACAGTACAGTAGATTGTGAGATCAGTTAGGATTTTTAAAGGAAATTGATTTTAATGTAGTGTCTGTATGGAGAAGTGTTTGGTTGTAGAACAGTATGGTTTTGATAACCCTTCTACATTTATTTGTACTGTATATTTGGTTTATCATGGGTGTGTATATAACGTGTGTATATATATATACTGTATATATCTCTCTCTCTCTCTTTCTCTCTGTCTCTCTGTATGTATATATATACAGTATATATATATAGTTGCATGATGAAGCCACAGTACAAATTCATGGGTGAAGGGTGGGTATCGTGCCTGTGTGGCTTAACCCCTTAATTACCTTTGCGGTTATTATCCGATAAGGTGTTTAAGGGGTTAATTGATATCTGAATGTAATTGCAATGTATTGGCTTTGTATTTGCTATGTATGTTGTGGACAAGACAAGGATTTTGCTGGCAACGGACACTTCGTATTGATGAGGTCAGTAGTACTTTATTTATTTGTATATGCTAGTTAATGTTTTTAATAATGGGCAATTAATCTATTATCCATATCTGGATAATAGTTATTTTGCACATTATTGTACTGTAGGTGTTGGGGGGGAGGGTGTATGTATTGAATGTATAGGCCAGGTTTATTTTTTTTACATTCAGGGTTACTTCCGTGGTTTTGCGTGGGACCTCTGGAGACCACCCGCGGGGAATCCTCGGGTATCCTAAAGGGTAGCAGGCTGGTGGTTCCACGGGTGACACATGCGGGGATGATGATGTGTGGTCCCACTTCTGTGGGGGCACCGCGGACCCGTAGTCTGCGGGCATGACGATGTGTGGTCCCACTTCTGTGGGGGCACCTCCGAGCCGTAGGTGCGGGGATGATGATGTGTGGTCCCACTTCTGTGGGGGCACCGCGGACCCGTAGTGAGCACCCGTGAGTTCCCCAGACCCCCATGGGAACCACCCGAGGCCCCGCAGACACCTGTGGGTTTGACCCGGGGCTCCCAGACATCCTTGGGCCTACCGTGTGGACCCAATTGTGGCTCACGGTGACCCAAGGAGACCACCTGAGCGCCATGGTGCTGCCAGGATCCACCAGCAGGCCTCCACAACCTGTGGAATGCTGCTGGTAAACTGTAGGTCTGTCCAGGTGCCCTGCCAGCCCACCGGGGACTAGCGTGGGGCTACGTTATGGACCCTGAATGTAAAAGAATAAATCTTGTATTTATGGGGGGGGGGGGCACAGGGGGTGGGTAATGTATTTAATAAATAGAATGCTGTTTATTGTGGGTGATTGTACTGTTTTTATTGTGGGTACTGGGGTGGGGGTGGGGTGTTTCCCCAACGGTATGTGGGTAGGCCTCCCTTGTGGGTACTGACTGGGTGGTTAGGCCTCACGGGTGGGGGGGGGGGTTAGTGTGGGAGGGTATGTAGGCATCCCGAGTGGTGGGTGGGTGAGGGTGGGTTAACCCCTTCATGACTGTAGCGGTTAATAACCGCTATGGTGATTAAGGGGTTAGGGGACATTACTTTGTATGTTTTAATTTTTGTGTCTGTTTTGCAGAAGCGGAGGGGCCATGGCCAGGATGGGGGGGGGGGGGGTTAACGGTATGTGGGTAGGGGGTGAGGGTGGTTAGCAATGCAGGGAGGGAGGTAACAGAAACATCTCTCTCCCTTCAATGTAATCTGTTTAAAGCCCCCTCCCCCCTAATGTGTGTTTCTGTAAAATCTCTCTCCCTTCAATGTACTGTAATCTGTTTAACAGAAACATTAGGGGGGAAGGGGCTTTAGGCCTTTATATCTCTCTCCCTTCAGTGTAATCTGCTTAACACAAACATTAGGGGGGAAGGGGCTTTAGGCCTTTATATCTCTCTCCCTTCAGTGTAATCTGCTTAACAGAAACATTAGGGGGGAAGGGGCTTTAGGCCTTTATATCTCTCTCCCTTCAGTGTAATCTGTTTAACACAAACATTAGGGGGGAAGGGGTTTTTAAACAATGCTGTGTATAATGTATAAGGTTTTTTACAATTAGATAGATGTAATCCTTGGTATTGTAAGGGTTAGTTTGTTTTTAAATTGTCTTTTCTGGTTGTTACTTACAGTATATATTGATTTTGGTTTACTTGCTTGGTTAAAATACTGTAGTTAAGTTGACTTGTTTGGAAGTGTTTGTACAGTATTTACTGGTAGAGTAGCTTGCAATTATATTGTTAACATTCATTTGCAGAATGTACAGTACTGTATATGGTGCATAGATTTAATGCTATGCATCATTTACAGTATACAATGTACTGTAAATGCAATGTACTGTGTGGATTGTAATGTTATGTTTTATACTGTACAGTATGCTATTCATTAACTTCATTGCTCTACACATCTAGGGATTTCATTCCACCTTACCACCTTTCATACACATGATTTGTGCTGTAGGCATTGGTTACTGTATATTACTGTATGCTAATGCAGATGTGTGATGCTTTGAGACTGTCATTTATACTTTGACAAGTCTACCTTTTGGTGTGTAGTGTGCATTATCCTTAGCGTTGTATAGGTGCCTTTAAACCCAGTAACCTATTGTGATTCACTTTGATTCTCCCTAGTGTTTTTTGAGTCACTATCCTTTTCATGTTTAGGGTTGACAGTGTGTGTCGTTCCCTAGTGCTGTTCATTAGTGTTTAAGGGTCCATGCCTCTTTTTTAAGTGTTTTTAAATCATGTACTGTTTATTCATCCCTTTTTGCACTGTGTCAAATAAATAAACAAATATATCAATTGCATACCTGAGTGCTCCCATACGGGTTACTTTTTTCTCTTTTCACTCACATACAGTATGTATATATATATATATATATATACAGTATATATATATATATATATATATATATATATATATATATATATATATATATATAAATATAGCTGTATGATATATATATATATATATATACACAGTGTATATATGTATACTGTATATATATATATATATATATATATATATATATATATATATATATATATATATACAAAGTATATACTGTACAGTATATATTTATTTCTCTTCATGTCTTTATTTATTTATTTATTTAGATTTATTTATTAATTGTGGGGCTGCTGTGCGTGAATTTTTTTTATTGGGGGTGAGGGGGGTGTTTGGCCCTTGGTGTGAGTTTACGACTTGCAGCAGCAGCACAATGAATAAATATAAATAAATAAATAAATAAATAAATGACAATAAATACATTTGAAATACATTTTTATTGATAGTGTACATGTGCAGGGGGTCTCCGGAGCTGAAGCGCACAGGTTTCAGGTCTGGGGACCCCGTGCCCCCCGAGATACAGGCCCCTTTAGGGGGTGCCGGTATCCCTCTGCTCTGCTTGGTTTACAGGCCGCGATCACGTGATCGGGACCTTTAAACGCAGAGCACTCAGCACTCAGAAACACAGGCCAGACAGATTTAAACACACACACAATAGGGGGAGGTTTTTTTACATAGCTTGCAGGGAAGCTTAACGCACACACAATAGGGGGATAGGGGGAGGGTTTTTTACATAGATTAGAGAGAAGGCAGGGCGTTTTAAAAGCGAGAATAGGGGAGGGGGTTTTACATAGATTTTATTTATTTATTTAGATTTATTTATTAATTGTGGGGCTGCTGTGCGTGAATTTTTTTTATTGGGGGTGAGTGGGGTGTTTGGCCCTTGGTGTGAGTTTACGACTTGCAGCAGCAGCACAATGAATAAATATAAATAAATAAATGACAATAAATACATTTGAAATACATTTTTATTGATAGTGTACATGTGCAGGGGGTCTCCGGAGCTGAAGCGCACAGGTTTCAGGTCTGGGGACCCCGTGCCCCCCGAGATACAGGCCCCTTTAGGGGGTGCCGGTATCCCTCTGCTCTGCTTGGTTTACAGGCCGCGATCACGTGATCGGGACCTTTAAACGCAGAGCACTCAGCACTCAGAAACACAGGCCAGACAGATTTAAACACACACACAATAGGGGGAGGTTTTTTTACATAGCTTGCAGGGAAGCTTAACGCACACACAATAGGGGGATAGGGGGAGGGTTTTTTACATAGATTAGAGAGAAGGCAGGGCGTTTTAAAAGCGAGAATAGGGGGAGGGGGTTTTACATAGATTTTATTTATTTATTTATTTAGATTTATTTATTAATTGTGGGGCTGCTGTGCGTGAATTTTTTTTATTGGGGGTGAGGGGGGTGTTTGGCCCTTGGTGTGAGTTTACGACTTGCAGCAGCAGCACAATTAATAAATAAATATAAATAAATAAATAAATAAATGACAATAAATACATTTGAAATACATTTTATTGATAGTGTACATGTGCAGAGGGTCTCCAGAGCAGAAGCGCACAGGTTTCAGGTCTGGGGACCCCGTGCCCCCCGAGATACAGGCCCCTTTAGGGGGTGCCGGTATCCCTCTGCTCTGCTTGGTTTACAGGCCGCGATCACGTGATCGGACCTTTAAACCAAGCAGAGGGCTACCGGCACCCCCTAAAGGGGCCTGTATCTCGGGGGGCACGGGGTCCCCAGACCTAAAACCAATGCGGTTCAGCTCCGGAGACCCCCTGCACATCTACACTATCAATAAAAATGTATTTCAAATGTATTTATTGTCATTTATTTATTTATTTTTTGGCGGCTGCTGTGTGTGTGTATTTTTTTATTGTGGGTAGCGGGAGGGTGGGTGAATGGGGTATTCGCCCCAACGATGGTTGGGGAGGGCTTGCGGGGGGGGGGGGGTGGGGTAGCGGGAGGGCTTAACCCCTTCATGACCGTAGCGGTATTAACTGCTACGATCGTGAAGGGGTTAAGTGCAACCGCAACCCCCCCCTCCCGCAAGTCCTAAACTCACACCAAGGGCCAAATACCCCCCTCACCCATCCCCACTACACACAATAAAGCGGGCACGGTGGGTTAACCCCTTCATTGCCTTAGCGGCTATCCGCTATGGTAATGACGCAGCATTTTCCGTATTTTTAATAATATTGATCAGGAGCAGGGGGGGGGGGGGGGTTCCCTGAGCATTAATCATTAATTTCTGGCTCAGGGAACCCCCTGCTCACTTTACAATATTATTAAAATAATGCTTCTTTACCATAGCGCATAGACGCTAAGGTAAAGAACGAGTGTTTATTTATACTGTATATTGTATGTGTTTTATTGATACTGTACATGTGCAGAGGGTCTCCAGAGCAGAAGCGCACAGGTTTCAGGTCTGGGGACCCCGTGCCCCCCGAGATACAGGCCCCTTTAGGGGGTGCCGGTATCCCTCTGCTCTGCTTGGTTTACAGGCCGCGGTCACGTGATCGGGGCTTTTAACGCAGAGCTGGATACCGGCACCCCCTAAAGGGGCCTGTATCTCGGGGGGCACGGGGTCCCCAGACCTAAAACCAACGCGGTTCAGCTCCGGAGACCCCCTGCACATCTACACTATCAATAAAAATGTATTTCAAATAATTTTTAATGTGTGGATGTTTGCGCAGAGAGAGAGCAGCGGATCTCTCTCTGCTGCAAACACATCTCGCCCCCGCCGCCCATACAGTAGTATCATTTATGTATGTGCATATACAGTACAGTACAGTACTGTACAGTACTGTATGTTAGGGCTTACAGGGGTTGTTGTTATACAGTACTGTATATATATATATATATATATACTGCATTACAATTCATTATAGGGGACGGCTTCACAGAGAATAGCTCGCAAGCGCCACCATGTGTATTTTGACGGCATTGCAGTATTGTAACCAGCCGGAATAAAAAGCTTAAATTCCTGCCGGAAAATAACGCAATGCACTCTGGCTGAAAAATATCAGAAACCTGAATACACCCGAGTATACCCGAATTCGCGGGACTAGCCGTGCTCGAATAAAGTGTGTCGCCAGTGTATATGTTTGTTGTTAGGTTCTGATTATCTTTGGTATTTTAATCTATCATATTCTGTTTTTTTCTTGTGAATTCATCAATTCAAAGATCTCCTTACAAATTTCCTTAAATATTTCTGAATGATTTGGACATCTTTGTTTATGTATTTATGTGTACAATTATTATTGTTTTTGTTTATACACATTATCATTATTTTATCATGTCACTATTATGAACGGTAATCACCCATAACAACACATGGTTTTCTTTTAACTAGACACATTATTTCCTGAGTTCCTAGTCATTTGTGTGTTTAAATTCTGTTTTTAATTTTGTTTTCATTCATTACCCGTTTTGGGTTAATGAGTCATTTGCCGATACACTTCCTTTACTTTCTGATATTGACCAACTAATTTATAGTTGGTTTTATGTGTATTTGAGATGTCAATATGGGCATTTGACTTGCCTATCTCAGATGATGCTTTTGATTTACTACTTCATCTATAATATGGCTGATTGGGGTATATCAATGCATCACTGAGTATTGTGCATTGTCTGTATTCATTTTGACTTTCGCTTTTTAAATTTTGTCCTATATGGCGATCCGTAGCCGATTCTACCAGGGAACTTCAGTGACTCTGTGCGCACCTCGTTGGGATGCGGCTGCACCGGGAGGTTACGCCATGACATCATGACGTATTTGTGGCGGGAAATGGAGGCGGATCAGCCAGGTATTTAAATGAGTGTATCTGCATCAGTTCTCTACTCCTTGATAAAGAACAACACGTTCGAAACGCGTAGGAGGTTTTTCCCTGTGCTGTTTTTACTCCATTAAAGAATTTTTTGACCATTTGGATCCTCTCTTGACTCCAGTTCCTGACGGTGCTCTACTTTTCTCACATCTACTAGGTGAATATGTATGCCTGCCATACTTTAGTGAACAATACAAGTAAAGGTTCAGATGTACATTGGAGAACTCATATCGACGCTTTTCCAACACAGATATCCATTCCATTTACATCCACCAATTAATACGGTGCCTGCCAGAGAATATGGTGCCATCTCATACGTTCTTATGTCCTTTTGAATGTAGGAAATTGGATTCTGGGAGATGTATCTACTAAGTGAAGGTGCTAAACCAGGGGCGGCCAACTCCAGTCCCCAAGGGCCACCAACAGGTCAGGTTTAAAGGATGCCCCTGCTTCCGCACTGGTGGTTTAATCAGTCAAAGACTGAGCCACTGATTGAGCCACCTGTGCTGAAGCATGGATGTCCTGAAAACCTGGTCACATTCGACTCCTCTCACGTTCAAAAGGTAGTTAAAACCTGTCATTTTTTTCATCCGCAGTATTACAAAGATACGCCCTTTCCTCTGTTGCTCGACTGCTAAAACTCTGACACAGGCCCTCATTCTCTCCCGTCTCGAATACTGTAACTCCTGCTGTCTGGCCTTCCTGCTTCTTACCTGTCTCCCCTACAATCTATCCTAAATGCTGCTGCCAGAATCACTCTAATCTTTCCTAAAGCTGTCTCAGCGTCTCTCCTGCTGAAATCCCTCTCCTGGCTTCCTCAAATCCCGTATCACACACTCAATTCTCCTCCTCACTTTTAAAGTTTTACACTCTTTTGCCCCTCCTTACATCTCAGCCCTAATTTCTCACTATGCACCATCCCAACTCTTTCATTCTGCTCAAGGATGTGTAGCCCCCCCCCCCCACCCTAAGTGAGATTTGGCCTGCTACTAGTGTCTTTGGTGTAGAATGGTGCATACCTTTGAGGTAACAGGAGGGCTTAGCACTTCTGCGGTGGTGTGGGGAATCATCAGGACAGGCTCACAGGGTACCATTGTTCATTAGTTGCAGCGCCTTCAGTCAGTGTGGATCCTCTGGATAGTAGGATGGTCCAGACAGACACCTTTCTTTAGCCCAAGACAGTGAAGCACACTGGTAAATGGTTCCATGGTATTTATTGCATAGGGTAGATAGTACAGCAGTGCATTCATTTCCTTGCTTCCCTTAGGGAAGGTATCACTGATAGGGCTTGAGGCCCATACCAGGCCTTCTGCATGATGCTCCTGCTCATGGTCCCTATTGGAACAGAGGGTAGGTGGTACTCACTCCACAGGGGGAGGAAAGAGACACACCCACTTTTGGGAAAGTGTCAGTATTATTTCCTGGAGGTTGTGCTTGTAACCCTGCCGCATAGCAGGGCAGGTCTGAATACTAACATGCATCACATGTCCTGCATGTCATCCAGCAAGTATCCTCCCCTCAGGCTGACATTCTCTGGCTGTTGCTAGCCTGCCCTCAGATACAGATACTGTATCTAAGGCTGCAATAGTAAACAAGGCCTTTCTGAAGGAATTGACCCATCCACTGCCTGCACCTACCAGGCACTGGTAGAGCCCAGAAAAATAAGTAGCGGCCGAACACTAGGCTATAGATGGCTTGTCTCTACCCCTTTTGTATCTAAAGCCCTCTCACACCTCAAACTTTTCTCACTGACTGCCCCACACCTCTTGAATGCCATTCCTCTCAATATCCGACTAGCACCCTCTCTATCAACCTTTAAGACACAACTCAAAACACACCTGCTTAACGAAGCATATGAGTAGCTCTATGAGTGATAGTTTTACACCATATACATAAACCTTGGCATTACCAGAACACCCTCCTACTGTCTCTGTACAGTATGTCCTTCCTACAAACCAATTAGATTGTAAGCTCTTCGGATCCGGGACTCCTTTTCCAAAATTATACTGTTATGTCTGAAACACTTCTCCCCTTTGTGTTATTTTTTTTATTTGTTATCTACATGATTGTCACGTGTATTATTACTGTGAAGCCCTATGCACATTTATGGCACTATATAAAGAAAGACATACATACATATGATACAGACATACATACAACAGATGTTTCTAGTTCACATTCCAAATTGAATGCATTCTATGTTCATCGGACAAAGGATAACAGGTCGTGTTGCATGCGTGGCCATAGCAGAAGAGAACTTTAATGGTGTACATTAATAATATTGTAAATTGAACATAGTTAAAAAAAAAAAATCTACAGGTGCCTGTGCTAAAATGTAAGCCAATAGATTATTATAGAAGCAGCCATTCACTGATGCTCAATATAACACTTATGTGACGGACAAGGGTAATCAGGCTTCATAATAAAGGTTAAGCCCCCCAGTTGCCCTTGGGTCTTGTGGGTCCCTGGCAGCTATCGAGCACCATAAGCCAGGGGCCAGGTACTGTATATGTAGATGTAAAGTTCAAGTGATCCCTGATTTTCCTCTTTCCATGTTCCCTTTACCCCAGGCTCATAAAACGTTCTGTGTGTAAGTTTTCGGGTGGGATATTTGGGTAAGAAGGCAATTATTTTGTTTGCAGGAGTTAGTGGGTCCAGAGCTACCGGTGGTACCTTCATTCTACCCGACGTGCCGGCACTATTTGCCGGTACGCGAGTAGAATTATACCGGGGCTGTCCAGCGTCCCCCAGACTCCTGAGTTTCGAGTCCCGATATCCCAGTCCTAAGTCCCTTGCAGTCATGAGTCTCACCAATGTACCGCATGTATTAAAGTATGTTTTATTAGGTTTGTTTCCTTTCTTATAAGGCTCTATGTAGCTTCCCCGGGCAACCAGTTACGGTGCCAGCAAGTCTGCATAGGGTCCGTAGTTCAAAGGGGAGAGGATGTCCAGAGGTGTGAAAACGTTTGGTGAGCAAGGAAAGGGTGAATGGCCAGGTACGCACTACAAAGGGAACCCTGCAGGGACATCTTTTGTAGTTTCCAGACTTGGTGGAGCGGGTCCTGCAGGTGGCAATGAATTAGCCATGGAGGATGCAGCCAGAAGGTCTGCTCTCCTTTTGGATAAAATCATATTTCCTGTGCACCCGGATTTTCGAGCCTGCTGGGCACACCAACTCCTCTGACGTCAGCTGGGGTTGAGCTCCTCTTTCTAGTGGCTGACGGGGAGGAATTCCCACACTGCGATTGGCTACTCCTTCCCCCTCCGTTCTGGGGATAGCCCAGCGGAGTGTATGTAAGGTGCTTACCAAGACAGGGAACAAGTCCATCTCAGCCAACCAATGAGGTGAGTAGATGAAGCTCGGCGGGCTTTCCAAAGTCTCTCTGTTCGAAATAACAGAGTGACCGGCTTCATGTGGAAGCCTGAAAAGTTTACCTCGCAGAGATTAAGTCCCGTCTTTTGCGCCCAAGCTCTCAAAATCGAACGGAGCGGTGGTGGCTAAGGATTGAAGCCGAAAAAAGAGGACCAGGAAAACTGGGGGAATATCCGGGTCAGGGTAAGCTCATCCAAGCGGGCGCCCTGCTCCTAGGGAAGCCTAGATTTCTCCCCCAGACCTCCAGTAAGTGTATTTTTTAACTGTTCCTTGTGTATTTCTTCTTTTTGTATGTGGGTTTACCAAAATAAACGCAGTTTGTTTTTACTATCTTGTTCTGCCTAATGAATGATCCCGGTAATATATAAATGGTGTATAAAGTACCTGGTCTCCCGTGACAACATATATGACACATCATGGTGACATTTTATCCTAGTGTACACGTTACAACAATATTTTTACTATCACTACCATAAATGAAGTTAGTAAAGTAACAGAAGGGAAACAGTTTTCCCCGTACTGTATGTAAATAGGAAAGGAAATTTAACCTTCTGCTCTTTTGCTATTTAGCAATAACCAACATACAGTACAATTATATCTATCATTATTGTGTCCAGCCTACATCAATCATGTACTGTATATAGTACTTTACAGCATTAGAATACAGGGAAAACAGGCAAATCAAAATAAACATGGATCTACTGTATGGACAGTATCTAGAGAAAAGTGGTGGATCAAATCTGGGGCAACGAAACTGCAGCTGATTTACTACAGTATATCAATGACAAAATGCTAATGCTTTCAATGAGTTTGTTTCCTTTACACATATGCTGTATATTGTTGCTACACAAACTCCATACAGCTTACAATCTAGGAGGCATATGTACAGTATCAAGTCAAAAGTGGTGTGGTTCTGGCCTGGAAAAAAGGCACCATACAATATGTACAGTATTAAAAAAATAATAATCCCATTAAACCTAATAGGATTTCTTCTGGAGCCGTGATTTTGCCATAGAATTGCGCTACATTTGCCTGGATACATACAGTGATCCCCTAGGACAGGGGAGCGCAAACTGTTTTCTGCTGCGCCCCCTGTCTGGCCTGCTCCGGATTCGCGTCCCCCCCCCTACCTGCAGCCGCATCCGATGACGCTCCGGCGTCACGTGACGTCAGGTCACGTGACCCGCTGCATCATTTGATGCTGCGTTCTCATGGAGACGTGTCACAACATCTGAATCCCGGTAAGTTTTCTTGTTGCAATGGCCTCACGCGATCGCCCGGCATTTAATTTAAATGCCTGGGGGAAGAGCGTGGGACCTCTGCAACCGCCCGCGCCCACCCAGACAAATCTCCCACCCCCCCTGGGGGGCGCACCCCTCAGTTTGCGCACCCCTGCCCTAGGTTGTACTGATGTTGACAAGTACTGTATAGATTTTTTGCCTTTTCAAAAGACCGAACCAGAGCATAATCTGAAACATTCTGGGAATCACACATCAACTGGGAAGTATTTACAAAAGCCCTTAAATAAAACCTGCATCTTATTAAACAGCAGGTCACATTTACGATGTACATAAATAGTTTTTATTATGACTGCTTTTACAGTCCTTTCCTAATCAGTGGAGTAGCATCAAATTCAAGTTCCAAAACATAAAGATTTTACAAAAAAAAAGGGGGTATTTACTAACTACCAGAAAACAAAGTGGAAATAAAAATGTCTCCTCCCTATAATTGTTGAATTGATGCAAAAAGTGCATTAATACATATCCTATTATCCTTGGATGGGATTGAATACCAAAACATAATAGCATTGATATTATATGTGCTTTACCTTTTGGTTCACAGGAGGGCTAAGGTTCCGCGATGGTGTTGGGGACAACAGGACATGCTTTTGATGTAGATGCTTCATTCTTCTCCCAGTGCTGGTGTCCATCAATCCCGCCCGTCGGTGTGCCAATGACGACATTTATTGGAGCTGCTCTCGCGAGATCCAAGTAGTGGAGCTGGTCCCGCGCCGGAAGTGGCGTCACCTCTGGCAGCTCTAGATGGGTTAGACCTCCTCCTCTGCGAAGAACGCACCACCCATTGCCTCCTCAACAATGTCCGCTACACGAACCAGGAAAAGGTGGTGCCTCACTGCTCCAATGGTCTGGATCTGTTGCAGGTCCCTCCACAGCCGACGCGGTCACGTCCTCCTTAGCGATGGAATCCACCTCCGCCGTATAACGCCACCGGAGCTCCTGACGCACCATGGCCTGCCAAGGGGATGTCGGGGAACTGGGACTCCGTCACCAATCTGCTCTCCCGGTAAGTGTTGTTTCTTCTACAGGGGTGCAGGATCGGAGCTCCGTCAGCCTCCACAGACTCCCAGCTGCTTACACCCTCCTCGGATTAGGGCAGGGACACCTCCTCAAGGGTAGGGTGTTGGGGCGCCCAGCGTTCACTGGCGGCAACTGGCACGGAGCGGTCTTGCTCCGGCACCACCAGTGTAGGCGCACCCGACTCTCCCTGGGCAGTCCACTCACCCCATAGCGTTGTTAACGATGGTTCAAGTCCTGGAACCGATTCGGGCACTGTAGTTGGCACGTGCGCTGGTTCTATTTAGGCTACCGGAACACCTGGGCCTCCTGGCGCATTGACTAGGGCACCTGAGCCCGCGCTTGCATCTGGGGGAACTGTAAGGACCGCACCTGCTGGTGTGATGGCCCGATCTCCTGGCAGGATAGCGTCATCTGGCACTGGACGGGTCCGCCCGCATATAGTAGGCCCCGCAGTGTTGGCATTGCGCAGTGGGGCTAGCTTCGCCTCCAGGGAGCGACACTGCAGACAGATGCACGGAAAGTAGTACCGGCCATTCACCGTAACCACCAGGTAGCCTCCTGGTAGGTGGAAGGATATTTCCAACATAGACATTTCTTGGCAGAAAAATGAAAGGCAGAATACAGCGAGGTATGGCTGCAGCTCCTCTCAGTTGCTTAGCTCCTTGGAACTGAGATGGGCTTATGGAGAGAAGGACTGGTGACGCTGAGTTGTGAGTATACTCACGGGTGCCAGCCCAATGAGGTAAGGGGGGGTGTCTCCGTGCATCCAACCCCTGCCTTCAGGGTAATTGGAGCCCCATATGCTTAAGGTTATTCCTATCAATATTGATTTCCCAGTATACCTTCTCTCCTATCATTATCTATACATGGGTCTCTGTGCTTGAGCACCATACACCAACCACTGTACGTCTAGCTCCTCCCTTGAAAGTACAGTCCCTAGAATTGGTTCTTTGTCCGGGCTCCTCCTCTGGTGGAATTTAGAGTGGGCACAGAACAACAGGGCGTGACCTAGATCCGCCGTGAGCCAGTCACAGTGGTGGGCGCGGTTTCATCTTGGCGCCGAACGCTTGCAACTTTTGCAGAAGAAAAGCTTGCCCTTTTGCAATCATGCCTATGTGGTCCCGTTGTTTGGGCAGCAATCGCCATTTTAAAAATTGCACTATCCACGCGGTGTGCTCCCCTTTCCAGTAGCCACCATTTTGAGTGTAATAAACACATATAGGCAACAGATAGAGGTATTGTTACCCAGGAAAAGAGTAGCAGCAAAGTGATTGGGTTCCCCGATGGTGTTGGGACAACAGGACAGGCTTTTGATGTAGATGCTTCATTTTTCTCCCAGTGCTAGTGCCCCCATCCACCACAGGCTTCAGCTTTGCTGAACCACAGTCCCCATGGCAGAACAGTCTTTCACCCCCCCTCCTCCCCCCTGATGGACTGTAGACTCAGGCAAGGGTATATAAAACAAGGAGCTCTTTATGGCATCCACTGCACACAGGAGGTTACTACAGTAAATACAGTTGGTTTCTGTGGTTCGAGACCTCTGAATGATTCCTGCACCAACTAGTATTTTTGAGGCCTTTTATCTTCTCCTTGCTGCTTCACGGTCCCAGTATGGGCTGATCATATAGTCCCACCCCACAGGGCGAGACACCAGCTCAGAGTACCTACTCCATGCTTAGGTACTCACAGACTCACTAACTTTACATATGTACAGTATGTGGGTGTTTGTTCAATAAGATTTCCAGAAAGAATTTCATTCCCACAAATTTGAGAGTATCCTGATTGACAGGCATGGTTCCCGCTATCAATTAAAGCAGGGGTGGGGAATGTCAGGCCCTCAAATAATTTGGTCTGGCCCTGCTAAGGCAACTGCTATAACCGGGGTCACGCTAATTTTTTAAAAAATGGCCGCCGCGTGCCCGATCGGGAGGAGGGAGGAGGTGGTGTGAGGCGCCAGCAGCCCTACACGATCCCCAGCAGCCACCGTTCTAGCCCCAGCGATCCCCCAGCAGCCACCGTACTTCCCCCGCACTCCCCCCGCAGCAGTCCCTGCAGCATTCCCCGCACTCCCCCCGCAGCAGTCCCCGCACTTCCCCCATGCTTCTCCAGCAGTTCCCCCCGCACTTACCCCAGCATCCGCCCTACACGATCCCCCCAGCAGCAGCAGCAACTACCAGAGGTAGGGGGGCGGGGTTCTGTGTGCCTACATGCCTGCCGTGTGCCTGCCTGTCTGTGTCTGTATGGCCCGCAAACGATGTTATAAATATCCAAATGGCCCTTGGCAGAAAGAAGGTTCCCCACCCCTGAATTAAAGGTACCTGCCGGGGCTTGTCAAAGTGGGACAACCTAATACAAGTCAAATGAATGCACAGTCAACATTCAGATGCACAGAGGTCACGTGCATATGAAATACATAGGGTAGATCTACAGAGGTCTGTTCATTTGTTAATGTTACTGTAACAGGGTGAAGAGTTGATCGTCGGGAAGCGCAAACATGTGGAAACAGAAAAAATATCCTGATGGTGCAATATTGTTATAATAAAGTGAATACGTTTGTTCTAGAATCGATGTGCAGAATACTCACAAATGTGAGAAGAGATATGTACACATAATGGTATCTTTGGATGATGATCCGCCAGTTGCGGTGTAGATGGGTAGATTCTTAGTGCAGATAAACACTCTGGTAACCTTAGTATTAGACAAAAGAGCCGAACATAGTGCAGACTGGATGCGAATTTTATAAAAAGTAAGTATAATGCAATGCACTCACATAGTAAAAGATTGTAACAAGCGTTTAGATCTCAAAATTAGGATCTCGGCAGCAGGATCAGAAGTCTCTCTGTTTCCACATGTTTGCGCTTCCCGACGATCAACTCTTCATTCATTTCACACGGGATTGAGAGAGCAATCCCACACTGGGTCACAGCAGCATCCATCAAATGTGTTTGTATTTTGTATCACTGCTGATCACTATTGCACTAATTATTTGTTGCACATTGATAATTTGAGCGCCACTATTGATAAGTTTGTTTTTCACTTACTGTAACAGGGTACCTTCCCTGTTGAAGCAGTTTTGCAGGAAAACCTGTGTGGAGAGATTGGTCCCAGCACTGAGCAAGTTAATTCTGAGGAAGCTGTCCTAATTAATCTGCTCAGCTGGCTCGTTAGCTCTTTTAAAAATCCGGCAGCATTGACTGTAGGGAAAATCTCTATCACATAGTCTGTTCTGCTAGAGAGATCCCAGCAGGAGGGACTCTAATCTAGGCAGCATCGGTCCCTGGAACCTGCCAGAGACACCACCACTGACATGGGACTGACATGGAGAGCACCCTGTCTACAAGTACCTCTCTTTGTACTTGAGTCAGAAGGTTGGTAAGAGGCCTAACCTTCCAGTCCTCTGATAAGGACTGCTGGATGTTAGTCAGTGGCCTACATGGGGTTAAGCCTGGTTATTATATTCTGCTCTAACTTTGTTTGCTGTTATGAAGCTGTTTTCTGTTTAAAGCGGCTGGCTAGTAAAGCCTACGTTTATTTCCCCCCTAAAAACGTCTCCAGTGTTACCCTGTGCGCACATCTCCTACACTTACGTTATCGCCATTTAACGTATCGATATCCGTAACGCGTATCCTCAAAGGTGCTTAGCATTATTATGTCCTGGCATTCACCTGTAAAATAGCGGATCGCTAACTTTTAACGGACGGCTGGCTTACTCATATGCAAATCATATGGTAACGAGCAGTTTACCTAACAATGGAGATCCTCAGGCCTCCGTCCATGTTAGCGCATGGGAATATGCTGCTTAAGACCTTCAAAAAGCTGGTGTTACCTTCAGCCAGACCCTGATTATCATTGAATTATTTCAATTGGTAAGAATTGCTGGGAGGTTTGTGGCCCCTCCTCTTTGGTTTTAAGCTCACCCAGCCCACTTTTAAAAGTAGGTCCTGTCATGTACTTGTGAATGACCAGTCTATTGAGACATTTCTTCCTCCGTTACACAGGTGAAGAGAACGTTTACATGTAGTGTAGAACCTACAGAAAGGGGTTTGCAATAACTTGGTTGCAAGCTTATAATGCTTTGGCCTAAGAATTTAACTATGGTAAATGGCCCTTACTTATCAGAAGATAAACAAATGGTATTTAACTGTATAATTTGTAAGATTGGATGTAGCATTGGGGGGGGGGGGTTGTCTTCTGTTATAGCCTAAAAGCAATGCATTGAGTATAGGACTTAACCCTTTCATTCCACAGTGTTTATTAGGGATCGTAGACATTTTTGAAATACATCTTAACTGTTAGGGCCGTTCTATAGTGCGTGCGCGTGTATCCTGAAGCTAGGGTCATGTGTTGAGGTATGAATAGCTTCAGTTAGCTTTAACTCATGTCTTCCCTCTTCCAAAGCATGACAAGTCCTTAATGTCTTTCTTAACTTTATTGCAGGAGCAGAAAACACAGGAACTTGTAGGTGTAGTGTAGGCAGAGGGTGCTTCTCTATGTGGAATGCTTCTATGAGGTTAGACTATGGTAAGAGAGAAAGGCCTTACCAGGGGTGGATGCAGACAGGACTGTACTCACTGTGATCTAGGGTAGAAAAGGAAGTGAGGAGCAGTGTGGGTAAGGGAATAGCCTTGGGACAGACTATCTAAAACAAACAGAAGGGGGGGCAGACTAGCCCATTCTGGAGAGAAAGGCTGGGGCTGCTATGGCAACTCACAGAATGTCTGAGGGAACTACAACATGTAGCAATAATGTTGCATTTTACATGCAGCGTTGCTGCTGGGACAGGGGAAACTGACAGGCAGTTAAACAAGGGAGAAATAGATCCCATAACTAAAGGAAGGACAAAGGAATAGGGAATCTAGTTCCAAGACAGCATGCCTGTGCAAACGCGCGTACACGTGACGCACAATTTTTGTCTGTATAGAGTCCGTGCGACAGGCTGGAAAGCTATTGTGTGTGTGTGTTATAAATACGTTTTAAATAAATATGTTAATAATTTATTAACATTGTGCATACATACACATACATGTACATATACAGTACACACATATACGTACATTTCAGCGGCGGTAGCGGCGCGAATTCTTTATTTTACTCATCCACTCCCCTGTCGGCCGGTTCCACTCTCCCTGCCGTGCGTGCACACGGCACCATTATAGAATGGCTGACTAACCTCAGCCAACTAAAACTGTGCGCGTGCACAGCGTAGCAGGCGCGCACACTATAGAACAGCCCTTATGGTTTTTAGAGATTAAAGTGATGTTTGTGTGATCTAATATGGTATGTAATGTAATAATGACCGTATTAAGTATGGATGTACAATAATGTATAACCATACATACCTTAACAATAATAATTCATGTCATTTTTATTTTTAATTTCATGTACAATTAAAATAAATGAAGAAAGGACACTATAAATAATGGAAAAAGTTAAGACGTGTCTAAAATGTTAAATTTCTCAATATTATTTTTTATAACTTGTATTTTATTGAAATATTTTTTTGCGTAAGAAATACAATAAAACATACATTACATAGTTACTTTGTGCATCGTAGTAAAATAAATACAATCTTTGAAACATTGTGCTGTATATAAAGTGGGGGTTCCACGACTTTTCGCGCCCTACTGAGCCGTGGAAAATGGGGTTGAACCGGGGTTGAAGGGGGAAAAGAGGGGGGAAAAAAAAGGGGGGGGGGAGGTGGGGAAGGGGGAGGAGGGTTAGGAAATGGCAGGGGGGATAGGGAAAGGAGGTAATTGATTACTAGATGTTGGTATCGCCGGGTCACGAGAGATACTCCAGTTGTCAGTCGTAGAATGAGTAAGCTGGTGCCTGAGTGTTGAAGTATATAAGATAGAGCGGGATCTTTGAAATCGCTCACTCCTACAGGAGAACGCATCTACCATTATCAATGCCAAATTGTGTTACGCTCAACCCCGGGGATGTCTGTCTGTGCTAACCAAGGCAGCCAGACGTTTAGATAATTGTCACCAGTGTCGTTAACCAGACTCGTTAACTTTTCCATCTGGCAGATAAACCATAATCGATTCCGAATCTTTGGGATGTTTGGTATGTCGGGGCGTTTCCATAGTGCTGCGATCTCACACCTCGTTGCAATTGCAAAATGAGAAATTAATTTATTTTGGGATTTTGTTAGATCTTTTAGAGGTCTGTTCAGGAGGAACAGCCAAGGATCTGGGGGAATAGTGAGGTCAAAAATCCTCTGTATCCAATTTCTAATCTTGTCCCATATTTGGGCTATTCGTGGGCAAGACCACAGCATATGTAACAAGTCGGCCGTTCCTCCGCACTGTTTGGGGCATAGGGGGGAGGAACCTGGCACGAACTTAGATAATTTGAGTGGGGTGAGGTACCACCTCATGAGTACTTTATATGCGTTCTCCTTTAGTGTGGTGCAAATAGAGCTTTTGGCTGTGGCTAAAAATATGGTGTTCCAATCGTCCTCCTCTAGAATCTCTCCTAGGTCCGTCTCCCATTGGTTTCTAAAAGCAGGGGTGTGTTGGTGTGATGCTGAGAGATCGACTACTTCTTTATATATCGTTGATATAAGTCCCTTAGTGTCGGTTTCTGCCCGACAGAGCTTTTCGAATTTAGTCAGGGGGGGGTATGGGGCCAATTTGTTGTAGAATGCTCTTATCTGGAGATATTTAAAGAATTCTGAGTGGGGGATATTTTGTTCTGATCTGATGTGTTCGAATGTTTTAATTTTAAGATCAAAACCCTCTAGGTCCTTGATCCTATTGTATCCTTTTGATCTCCATACTGAACAATTACTGCCTATTAGACCAGGTGCGAACCTCGGATTATTCCATATGGGGGACATTAGGGAATTAACTGATGTAAGAGAGTTCTTAATTTTGGAAGCTTCCCAGATCGACAACGAGTTAGTCATTGAGGTGAGCGGCAGACCTATGTGTTTTCTTGAGTTTTTAGGTAGCCAAATTAAACTGCTAAGGTCCAATGGGGAACTAGCAGCACCTTCCAACTCCACCCATCTTTTCAATTTAGGGTCGGAGTGCCAATGTATAATATGACTTAATTGAGCCGCTTTATAATACGATAACAGGCAGGGTACCGCCAAGCCTCCCGCTAACACAGATCTTTTCATATTTATTTTATTGACTCTCGGTTTTTTCCCCTTCCAGATGAATTTGGATATTTCAGACTGAAGTGAGAGTATATCCTTCAGTCTGAGTGGCACTGGCAGGGTTTGGAAGAGGTATAGGATACGGGGTAGTAGGTTCATTTTGATGCTATGTATCCTACCTATCCATGAAATTTGCTTGGAGGCCCATCTGGAGAGGTCTTTTTTTAAGGAACGAATTAGGTTGGGATAATTTGCGGAATAGATATTTTTAGCGTTTTTTGTAATTTGAATACCTAGGTATTTTATGGATTTCTTTTGCCAATTAAACTGGAAGTTGAGCTTTAACAATTTCTCGGTGTGACTAGGGAGATTAATGTTTAGAGCTTCTGATTTGGATTGGTTGATTTTGAATCCAGAGACTTTGGAAAATCTGTCAAGTAGGTCAAATAGGTTTGGGAGGGAAGTGAGGGGCTTTGAAATTATTAATAAGATATCATCTGCGTACAGGGCCGCCTTATGAGTTTGTGAATATACGTTTAACCCTGAGATATCTGGGTTGACTCGGATGTGTGCCGCCAGAGGTTCAATACATAGGGCAAACAGGAGAGGGGATAAAGGGCACCCCTGTCTCGTGCCGCTCTGAATCTGGAATGGGAGAGAGGGGAAACCCTGATGTATAACCTTGGCTGTTGGGCCTGAGTATAGAGACATAATTGCTCTGCTCACCTGATCCCCGAATCCAAATGCTGCGAGCGTTTCCTTAAGATATGGCCAGTCAATTCTATCAAAGGCTTTTTCTGCATCCAGACTTAATAGCATACTTTGGGTGTTATTTTTATTTGCCAATTCAAGCAGATCAATAAATCGTCGGGTATTGTCCGCTGCCTGCCTTCCCTTAATGAAGCCGACTTGATCTGGGTGTATTAGTCTGGGTAGGATTGTACTCAATCTGTTGGCCAGGAGTTTAGCGAATAATTTGATATCCGTATTGATTAATGATATAGGTCTATAACTTGTACAATGCAACGGATCTTTCCCAGGCTTATGTATGAGAGATATAGACGCCCGCAGCATATCTCCGGGGATTGGGGCTCCCGCTAAGATAGCGTTGAACATGTGGAGCAGCCTTGGGGCAAGTAATTCTGAGAATTTCTTATAGTAGAGCCCTGAAAAGCCATCCGGACCTGGTGCCTTTGAAGATTTGAGTTCTTTGATAGCCTGTGACACTTCTTCCAATGTGAAGTCAGTACACAGCTTGTTGCTTTCGCTCTCTGTTAATCTCTCTAGTTTTGAGCTGGCTAAGAAATCTCTTAGAGCCTTGCTCGTTTTGCTGTTATGTGCCACTTTCTTCCCATCATATAAGGAGCCATAGAAAGAGCCAAATTCTTCTACTATCTTTTGGGGGTTGGATGTGTGGATGTCAGATTTTAAGCGTAAAGCTTGGATATTAAACTTAGATTGTCTATCTTTTAGCGCGCGGGCTAGCATCGTATCCGGCCTGTTAGCTTTTTCATAAAACTTCCTCTTTGACCAGCTTAGTGAGTTGTCAGCCCTGGAAGTTAATAACATGTTTAGTTCAATTTTGGTATCTTTTAATGTCTGAAGTGTTTGTTTGTTTGGGTGAGACTTGTGAGATACTAGTAGAGAGTGGAGTTTGTCTTGGAGAATAATAATTTTAGCGTCTCTCTCCCGTTTTCTTTTAGCGGTGATGCTGATTAGTAGACCCCTCAGTGTAGCTTTGTGAGCTTCCCAAAGAGTAATATGGGATTCCACAGAGCCTGTGTTAAGTTTAAAGAATTGATCAATATCTTGACCTATAGCATCACAGAGTTCGGGTATCTTTAGGATTGATTCATTTAGTTTCCAGTTCGCCCCTGGTCTAAAGGCCTGAATTTTAGTGCACCGTAGCTCTATAGGTGCATGGTCGGACCATGAAATATCATGGATCTCAGAACGAGCGACCATAGGGACCAGTTGACCCGAAATGAAGAAGTAGTCGATTCTGCTATATGTTGTGTGTGGATGGGAGTAAAAAGTATAATCCTTACTCGTCGGATGTGTCTCTCTCCAAATGTCCACTAATTGGTTATCTTTTAGGTTTTTAAGTAGGGAGGAGTGAGCTTTTTTGTTGTCTGAGTCCTTTCCCCCTGATCTATCTAGGGAAGCTTGTATTACTATATTGAAATCACCTGCGAGGATTATGCTGCCTTGGGATATTGAGCGCAGAATTCGGAAAAATTTATTGAAGAATGCAGCATCTTGTACACATGGGGCATATAAGGATGCTAAGGTGATATGTTGTTCGTGTATAGTACCTACAAGGATTAGAAAACGTCCTTCCGCGTCTTTTTTCACTGTTTTGGCTACGAATGGAGTTTTATTGCTAAAGAGTATAGCTACACCGCCTTTTTTGGTGGGCGCCGAAGCTGTATAGAACTGGGAGAAGCCCTTGTCTAGGAATTTAGGTGTATTGTTTTTACTAAAGTGTGTCTCCTGGAGGAGCAATATTTCAGCCTGTTTTCGTCTATAATCAGAGAAGGCTAGTCTTCTTTTAATTGGGCTATTAAAGCCTTTAACGTTGTGTGAGATTAAGTTTAATGCCATTGTGCAATATGGAGGAGGTACACTGGCGACACACTTTATCGCAGTGCGGCCAGATCCGCAAGCCGGGAGATTTCCCGGCTTGCTAGTGGCCGCCCCTCGGCGTGCCGCGCGTCATAGACGCGCGGTCACGCGTCTTCGGGAGCCTGCGCCCCCTGCACGCGCGTCCAGGGCTCCCCGAGGGAGCCCTGGTGTCCCGCGATCTGCGGGACGGCGGCAGGGGGTTCCGGGGGACCCGGCGGACCCGGCAGCGGGAGGGAGAGCGCCCCGATCGGAGGGCGCTCTTCCGCTGCTTCGGCGCGCGCCCGTCACACTCGGGCGCGCGCCAGGCTACTGCTGCGGCACAGAACGGGCAAATGCTCGAATAAACTGTGCCGCAGCAGTACGATGTGTCGTATGATGGGTACTTACTGTTATCAATGCCCGAAGTGGTCTTAGCTTTGTCTTTTTCTGCCCGCGTCTGGAGCGTGACCCTTGGATCCTTGAGTCTTAGGAGTGTGGTTGGGGGGGGGAGGGGGGGGGGAGAGGTTGAACATACTGGGAAAGCTACATGGGGGAAAGAGCAAAATAAATTAAGTAATGTGCAACATATGCAAAGTAAAAAAAGGTAGGGGAAAAAAGGGAAGACAAGAGCTCGCCTCGGGGGCCCCCGAGGACGGCTCCTGCGCCTAGAGGGAGGGACTTCAGGTCTCATCACCTGGATGAGCCTGCCTCCAAAAATGGAGTCAGATCTCCCTAGGTCTTGAGGTTGGTCCCGTAAACTAGGGGACCAGGTTAGAGAAGGCATATGCCACGACGAGGCTGGGCCCGCCGGCACTCCTCTATTGGGAAAACAAATCAAACTTGCGGCAAATAGCTCGAACATATTAAACAGGTATTAAACAGATTATATACCCTAAACTGTGAACTGTAAGTCAGAATTTTGGCTCTTTCTGTAGGTGAGTATAAAGCGTATTGCGAAAACCGCCCAGATCCCGCCAGAGTCTTTGAGCCCAGACCTCCTACAGCTATGATTAATCCCGATTGGGAGAGTAGCCTAGGTAACTGGAGAATGTATTAAAGTATATTGTCTGTCAACTGGCTCCGCCTAAGTATACATAAACCTACCGCTGGATAAACAAGCATGTGTATACATACTAAAGTATGGGGGAACGAACGTGAGGGAGGACACCTAAGGACTGAATATAGTGATAGCTGCTTATTGTGGGATCAGTATAGATAGTAAAATTTCCTGCAATAGAAAATGTAGTTATTGTGTAAGTAATGAGTTAAGGATTGGATTATATGTTTTGGAAGCCTTGGGGAGTATAGTTCATGAAGAGATTCCCAACCCATCTGCGATGCAGTCGAAGAGAGAGTGTGCCTCCTCGGATCTCTCCCTGCTAGGTAAAAGCCAGATGTTTCGGCTATATTGTGGTGATGAGCCAGAATCAAAGTATATATCTATACATATATATGTGCATAAATGCACTCTTACATGCACACACATATACGTACATACGTATCCACATATATACATCACACACATCACACATATCCCCGAACATACAAACTCACACATATATACATACATCTGTACATATATATTCATACATAGGCACACCTACACATATACATATATACTCACACATACATACACATACAGACATATAAACGCATATATACGCTCATGTACATACATATATATATACATATCCATACATGCACACATACACACATACACAGGTATATATATACTCACACATACATATAAACACATATGTGCACATATATATATATACACGCACATATATACAAACACATATACTCATATATACACACATATATACATATGCATAAACATACACGTGCACACATACATACATACATACATACGCACATATATATAAACATATATACTCATACATATACATATACATACACATGTACAAATGCATACATACCCACGCACTCATACTTATATACGAACGCATATATACATACACCCATATACACTCATATGTATATAACTATGTAATGTATTAGATTATTAGTTTATTAGTTTGTTAGTGTGTGGTGTACAGTGTAGGTGTGAGTGAGGTGGATACTGGGGAGAATGCTGCTATGTTGGATTTCTTCTTCTCTCTGCTCGTCTGGCATCCGGCTTCCTCCTTTCAGCTTGGGCTCTTCCTGCATCCGGGTCCTCGATGACGTCAGCGGCATCCAGCGGCAGCCATCTTGGTGGTGGCGTCGGATCCCTTAAGGAAACTCCGATCTCGCGAGACCTCGTGACGTCAGCGGCAGCCATCTTGGTGGTGGCGTCGGATCCCTTAAGGAGACTCCAATCCCGCGAGTCCTCGGTGACGTCAGCGGCATCCAGCGGCAGCCATCTTGGTGGTGGCGTCTGATCACTCAAGGGAACCCTGATCCCGCGAGAGGGAGCAGCGCGACGGCGACGTCATACCTGGCTTCGCGCCATCCTCACTGCAGCTCCCGCGCCGGACCAGGGAGGACCAGGGAAAGATGGCTGCCGCTCAAAAGTGGTGTGCGGCTCAGCTCCAGGCGGCGATCAGGGTTTTGAGAGCGTAGGTAGGTCGGGACAGCGGCGGGGAGGGGTATTCTGCGCCAACAGTTCATTATTTGTATCAGGAATCAGGGAAGCTGGTTTATTCTGATCCTGATGCCTCAGGGGCAGTCATCCCCTTAGGTTTGTTGGTTCCCACTTTGGACCAGGAGGGGCTGGTAGATGTGGAAGGGGGGTTTGGTAATGGGGAACCCGGTGTGCTTCGGGTGGTTCTGGGGATGCCTAATTTGGTTAGGAAACTCTCCCCATCCTCCGGATTCTTTAGTGTATGGGCTACTCCGTTCTTGATGCTAAGAAGGGCACAGGGAAACAGCCACCTATATTTAATGTTGTTGTCTCTCATTACACGTGTGGTGGGGGCCAGGGCTTTTCTCTTCAAAAGGGTAGCTGGGGCTAGGTCTTGGTATACCTGAAGCTTAACTCCTTCAAACTCCAGTGACCTGGCCTCTCGGGCAATTCTGCACACTTCTTCCTTTGTGCGGAAGTGGTGAAATCTGGTGACAATATCCCTGGGGGGGTCCCCGCTCTGCGGTTTCCCACGGAGAGCTCTGTGGCAGCGGTCTAGCCTTAACTCTGCCTCCTGTTTGTCCGGGAAGAGGTGCTCTAGCCACCTGAGGGTGAAATCTTCTGGGTTATTGATGCTTTCTGGCACTCCACGTAATCTAATGTTGCATCTCCTGTCACGATTCTCTGCGTCTTCTGCTTTATCCTCCAGGAACTTAACTTTGTCAGTCAGAGAGGATATTTGTTCTTGTGTATGGGAGATGGCAGCCATTGATTCATCAGCCTTTGTTTCAAGAGTGTCAGTTCTTTCACCCAGGGCATCAATGTCTTTCCTGAGGGCCCAAAGTTCAGATTTGAAAAACTTTTTCATATGTGAACAGAATTCTTTTAAGTCCTTTCTTAAGTCTTTTCTGCGAACCACTTCTTCATCTCCTTCATCTTCCGTGAAGGGATCTGCCTCCGGGTCATCCATAGCAGGGTGGGGGGGAGACACCATTTTATTCTGCTTATCTGCTGGGGGCACTGTTTTCCGCTTAAAATATGTAGAAACTGGCTGGCTTTTGGTGCGGGCAGTTCTGCCTGAGGCCATCTCTGCAGGTTTATAAAACTTTTGCTGTATAGTGAGCCGGGGAGTGATTGAAATTGCCGCTTTTATTATGTTTAAGAATGCCGACGGGTGAGGAGCTCTGGGATCAGGACTCCATTCACCTCGGTGTAGCTCCGCCTCCAATCAAGCACTTCCAATTTTAACTCACAAATCAGGTCAGGCTGAAATCGTATAAAAAATAATGAATCAACGACAGACAAAAATATGTTGATTTTATAAGCATAATTGCAGGGTTTTATATCAAAGACTCATCATTTCCTCATCACCATAAGTTTATCTATATTAATTAGAGACTGACCCAGTATTCCCTGGACACAGTTTTCTTTTTGTATTTGTAGCCATGCCGCCTGTTTTGGCTACTAATCTGCCCTCCCTAACACACGGGCCTTGGTAACAGTGCGGGCAGTGTCAGGACCAATCCAGGGTTTTTCCCATCAGCAAGCAGCTCCCTTGAGTGACAGGAGAGGAGGTGGGCTAAGGTATTCTGCTCAATAAGGGGCTCAGTCCTTGGACCTTCCCCCTCGGTACATAAAGGGCTGCATTAATAAATTTGAGAGAGACTGGTCTCACGCAGAGGTGTTTAGGACTCTGGCACCTTCTGTCCCCTCCCCTTGGTGAATGGGTGTGAGTACCATACCTCTGACTCAAATATGGAGTCAGGGAAGAGCAAGGACCGCCCTTGGTGCCCTAGGCCAGGGGTGTGTCCAGGGACCATCCATAGGTTGAAGGGCCAGAGAGTGATTGCTGTCCAGTGTATGCTGTGTATGCTGTATATGCTGTGAAGAATAAAGACCCTTCCTGTTAAAATATACTCCAGTCTCGTGAGTGCAATCTATCAGGGGGAGTAGTGGGAGCTCCTGCATGGATTGCCTTCATCTTCCTGGAGCCTGCAAGAGATGGAGGCGCTGATACCAATGAGATAAAGACCCATCATCTACCCCAGAAGACTGTCATGATGTCCCCACTACCACGACGGACAACTCAGTATCCTGTAAGCCAGCAGGTACCAGCACTGCACACCTGGTAGCAGGATAAATCTCCCAGAGGGTGGGGGAAACACCGCTACATATGTTATATGTAACATATACATAAAACACATGCTAATTAGATTCTGATTACTCCATAATTTTCCATGGTCTTTGTGTTTTATTAGGTGTTAATGGTTTGGGTTGTATGGAATGTGGCTGGAAAAAATTCCAAAAGTTTATCTTTTTACCCATATAATAAAACCTAGCTATTTGGATACAGTGTTATATGTATAAAGTATTAAACATATTAAAATGAATCATAAAATTGGTCTGCAGTACTTTTGTCTTAGTCACTTAGGAGCATATTAATTAAACTCCGATAAGTGCATTTCCGAGCAAAAACAACCATTTTATCGCACGGATTTGCATCTTGCCCCATTCATTAAGCATGTGACAGAGAAAATATGGGAAATATACTCATTTAAATATGTCAAATTTGTTTAAAGTTATTTAAATTGGCATATTTCCAGGTATCTCAGGTGTGTTCACTGGAACCTCCCTATGTGGAATATAGGTGAATCTACAGATGTAGGAAAACTTGTTGTCCGGCGCTGAGGACAAACAAGAAAAGGTGCAGAGGACCGTGTCTGCCGCGATGTGGCTGCGAGGGTCCATGCTTCGGACTGAGGTCCCTGCAAAGTTAATCCTTCAGTGATTGCACATTGCAGTGATTGCAGTCAGGGCCGCCAACAGAAATCATGGGGCCCAGGGCAAATGAAAGGAGCAGCCCCCCCCCGCTCTCCCCCAAACCCATAGCACACCTACCACAAAAAAATATTTTTTAGCGCGCAACTTTTACTTAACTGTTTTCTTATAGTAGTACAGAAAAAAACATTACAATGCAATCTGTTTATTTTTATATTTTCAACGAAAGACAGGTGACTGCCTGCCTGGGTGGGTGAATGACTGCCTGGGTGGGTGGGTGGGTAACTGACTGCCTGGGTGGGTGACTGACTGACTGCCTGCCTGGGTTGGTGGGTGACTGGGTGGGTGACTGACTGGGTGGGTGACTGACTGCCTCGTGAGGTGGGTGACTGGCTGCCCTTTACTGACTGCCTGATGGTTGGGTGGGTGACTGACTGCCTGGGTGGGTGGGTTGACTGCCTGGGTGACTGAGTGACTGGGTGGGTGACTGAGTGACTGAGTGGGTGGGTGAGTGACTGGGTGGGTGACTGAGTTATTGGGTGGGTGTGTGGGTGGGTGACTGGGTGGTGGGTGACTGAGTGACTGGGTGGGTGGGTGGGTGACTGAGTGACTTGATGGGTGATTGAGTGACTGGGTGGGTGATTGAGTGACTGGATGGGTGACTCTGACAGTGACTGGGTGGGTGGGTGACAGTGACTGGGTGGGTGGGTGACAGTGACTGGGTGGGTGGGTGACTGGGTTGGTGACTGAGTGACTGGGAGGGTGACTAAGTAACTGGGTGGGTGACTGGGTGGGTGGATGAGTAAGTGGGTGGGTGACTGGGTGACTGGGTAGTGACTTAGTGACTAGGTGGGTGACTGAGTGCCTGGGTTGACTGGGTGGGTGACTGAGTGACTGCCAGGGTGGGTGAGGCGGGTGGGTGACTGCCTGAGTAGTTGGGTGAGTGAGTGACCTTGACCGGGTGGGTGCTGCTTCTTGCTTCCTTGCCCACCAGATGCTTCCCCCTCTGCCCCCGATATCCCTGCGGCTGCTGCCCGGGATGGGAGGTAGGCTCGGGGGGTGAGCCTTTTGTCTTTTCAAATCGCGGTCATGCCATTGCACTCCGCCGTGCTCGCGCACACACGGAGCGGCCTCATAGGCATTAGACAATTTGAGGTTGGTGGGCGAGCCCCATCACGCGCTGTATAATCAGCCTTAGGCTTGCTACATCTGTATTTGGAGGAATATAATGGGCCCCTTCATAGTCTGGTCTCTCCGCCTCTCCTGATAAATCCCCTACAGTACCAGAGGGAGGTTTCTTACTGGCAGGTTCCATCTGGCGTTACCATTTTTGTTAATAGATCATTATTAATGGAAACGCTTGATTTTTTTATTGTCTCAAATTGCATGCAGTTTTGCGTTGACAATATAACAGGTTAATGACTAGACCCATAAGTCTCATCATAATTACATAATTATAAGCATATTTGTATGTACAGTCAGCTAGAGTATATGTTTATTAACCACTCCGTAAAAGCACCTTCTATAAAAAAAAAAAAATAATTACCTGTTTTACTTTAAAGGGGTAAATTATATTTACATTTTACTTCCATTCACATTTAAATAGTACACATGTTTTTTGTTACGGTTTTCATATTCCTAGATATGTCCCCATTGAATAGACAATATTTTTTTGAAATTGTGAACAAATAATTTTGTTTTGATCATTTAGTATTAAAGTCATTGTATCAACCATGCACAGAGGCAAAGAAGTTCGATTTGTGGCTTTAGGACCAAAAAAAGTACATTTTAAAGTACATTTTACTGAAAAAGTTCAGACTTCAAACTGCAAGATTGTATTTAAGTCAAAATGTGTATATATATATATATATATATATATATATATATATATATATATAATCAAAAAATAATATATATATATATATATATATATAATCAAAAAATAAATAGATGATACCGCTCTGTGGCTAACGAAATGCTTTTAATTGTGCGAGCTTTCGAGATACACTGATCTCTTCTTCCGGCGATGTTACAATGAATGAAGCAAGCAAAAGCTATACTATAAACAGTGTCTATTGGAATGTTATCTGTGCTGGTCCTTCCCCCGGTGTGGATGTGTTTTATGGCTGGAGGTGTCAAAAGGTTCCTGAAAGCAAGTGATGAAAGAGTGTGTATGTGTATAAGTGTGAAAAAAAATGAATGTAGAGCCCACAGTGTATACAGTGCTATACAAAAGGTGTGTGTGGAGTGGGAGTATATATATATATATATACACCTGGTTTGAGCATAGGTCTTCTTTAACCCGTGAAGAAACAGGCAATCAACTCATGAAGGCTGTTGGGATTCAGACAATGTCACACAGAACCTGCAGTCCCTAAACAGCCTCCTGGAAGTGACATCCAGCAGCAACACTTGTCTCCGCCTCCGCTGTGTACCGGGATTCTGAGAGGAGAGGCATCAGTTTGGGTGTGTAGCAGAACATTGGTGGACACGGTAATGAGATTGATTGAGGAAAGGCATTTATAAGAGACTTTTTGTGCGAGTCTGGGCTTGTGAGTTTTTTACTTTGTTACATTTTTCCATCAACACATTATTTTACTGCACCATTGGAAGTGCTTTGTTCTCTGTTCTTTCTAGGTATTAATTTATTTAAATGTTTTTCCAGGAAGTAATACATTGAGAGTTACCTATCGTTTTCAAGTATGTCCTGACTCCTGAGCACAGAGTTATGATGACAAATACATGTGAACAGGTTATACATTACATTTACAAGACATTGCATGCACAGTTAAAGATAATATATGTTATAGGCGTATGTAACAGTTACAGATCAGATTAAAATGTGAGACAGCTTTAGTTTTGAAAGAACTTAGACTTGTGGCGGCTTTGAGAGTCTCTGGTAGATTATTCCAGTTGTGGGGTGCACGGTAAGAGAAGGAGGAGCGACTGGATACTTTGTTCAAACTTGGGACCATGAACAGTCTTTTGGAGTCAGATCTCAAATGATAAGTGCTGCATGTGGTATGGGTGAGGAGCTTGTTCATAGAGGCGGGTAACTTGCTCAGAAAGTATTTTAAGGCAAGACAGGATAGATGAACTTTGCGCCCTGTACTTAAGTGATGACCAATTAAGGTCCTTGAGCATTTTGCAGTGGTGTGTGCTGTATTTGCATTGGAGGACAAAGCGGCATATTGAATTGTAGAGGGTATCAAGTTTTCTAAGGTGGGTTTCGAGTTCTGTGCCATATACTATGTCCCCATAGTCTATACTTGGCATTAGCATCTGCTGTGCGATGTTCTTTCTGACCAGCAGGCTTAGGGAAGATTTGTTCCTGTAAGTAAACATAGTTTGACATAGGTTTCGGACGTCAGGGAACCATTGTGCAACCCAAAGGTTAAATGGGAGTCAAATCATATGCCCAAATATTTAAAACTAGAAACAGGGGCTAGGATGGTATTAGAGTTGGTTCTGATCTGGAGCTCATTCTTTGGAAGCTTTAGAAATTTAGCTTTGGTCCCAAATACCATTGTTACAGTCTTGTGTGTTTGTTTTTTGGGAAATTCAATTTTGAAGTCTCAAAGTGAGATTGAAGTGCGTGTACAAGGTCGGAGAGGCTAGGGCTGTGTGCAAATAAGATTGTGTCATCCACATACATGTGTTTTGAAGCTCCCTTCCAAGCTGTAGGAAGATCATTGATGAACACTGAGAAGAGTAGGGGCCCCAGAAAAGAGCCTTGCGGGACACCGCAGGTGATATCCACCGGGTTGGAGTTAGAGTCCGAGATAGGCACATGTACCTGATAGGTAGGAATTAAACCAGTTTAAAGCATGTTTTCCTATTCCAGAGCTCTGGAGTTTGTTTAGCAAGATAACATGATCAACAGTATCAAAAGCCTTTTCAAAATCTAGAAATATAGCATATAAGGTGTCCCCGTTCCATTCCACACTGGATCTCATTGCAAACTTTTAGCAGGGTAGTTACTGTGGAGTGTTTGGGGTGAAATCCAGATTGGAATTGGCTAGGGAAATTAGTATAGTAATCGCTTAATTGGGAGTTAACACATTTTGGATAGTTTGGGAGAGAGATTGGCCTGAGATTGACATTGTTTTTGTCCCCACTTTTGAAGATTTGGACAACTCTGGCAGTTTACCTGGCCTTAGGGATATGGCCTGCAGACAGAATAGAGTTCATTAGGGAAGCAAGCGGTTTGGCAATGGCTGGGGCACCAAGTCTTAGGAACTTTGATTGTAGTAAGTCAGGTCCACATTGGCTGCTTAGTTTTAATTTGAGAAGCGCTTGTATAATCTCCTCTTCAGATACTGAGACAAATTGAATATTGTGGGCAATGTTTTTTAGGGGATGGGCCTTTAGGGGTACTCGCAGAATGAGGTTCATGAGGTTCATGTTTGTAGTTCGGGTTGCGTTTCTCTAAAAAGTTAGTAGCACACCCCACAAAGTATTCATTGAATGCATTTGCAATGTCAGTGGGATTTGTCAGAGTAATATCCTCCTTAATGATATTACATGGTTGTTGATGGCTAGAAGGCTGGAATATATTGTTGATGGCCTTCCAGAAGTTAGCTGGATTTGATGTATTCTGGTGAAGATTGTCAGAGTAATATTGTGCTTTTGCATGTCTTGTTTGCCTTGTGCACATATTCCGCAGGCATCTGTAGTTATTAAGATCCTTGGTAGTGCCAGTTACGTTGTAGATTTTCCACAAGGCATCCCTAAGATGGTTGAGCGCTATAAGGTCAGTTGCAACCCATGCAAGGTGGGCCCCCATACTCTTATTATGCGTAATGGAGCATGGGTATTACAGAGTTTTAAGAAATCAAAATTGATGCCCAAGACCTCTTTTCAATATTCTGTAAAGTCATCATCCTCTGATTGGAAATATTTTAGCTCCATTCATTTCAGTGTAGCCTGGCGCTCCCGTGGCTCCTGGAGACCCCCTCCCTTGTTACAGCACGATCGCGGGTGCCGAAAGACCCAACGGCTGTTTCTAAGGGTGGGGGCTGGAGCAGGGAGCAGCGCGGGCGTGGACGCGATCGGGCCGTTGCTAAGGCCGCGGTCGCGTCTCTAAGGTCCCGGCAGCCGGTGAAGCAGGGCGTCGCCATTGCACTGCGGGTTGCGAATGCGCAGGGACGCGATAGCGCGAAAGGCCCCCAGATAGCTCGCGCGAGAGCAGGGAAAGACCAGGGAAGGTTGAGGCAGCTAGAGGGAGTTTGCGCACGCGCAGGGCAGGAGAGAGAAAGCCCGCGAACCCCTAGCCATTCAGGGAAGGCTCTGAGCTGGGACTACATATCCCATGAGCCTCTGTATGCCCCACGTGACACCAGGGAGCCAATAGGGCTTAGGAAGCCTGAGCAGAAGAGATACATTTGGCGGGCTTACAGCAAGTTAGCCAGCAGTCAGAGACCGGAGCAGCCCAAGGAAGGAGGTAGGGTACAGGAGTCCAGGACTCGCTGTACTAGGCCAGCACCCCCAGGGTCTGAGGTAGTTAGATACTCTGATAGAGAGAGTGTTGCCAGGTACTGCTCTAGAGAGAGGGACCCTGTCACTCAGGAGTATCTGTTGGAGCAGGGGAGCTGTGAGGGAAGGAAGGGCGCGGAAAGCGAGTACAGCTCCTGCGGCCCTATATGTACCCGCACCCCAGTTAGGCCCCAACCCCCCACTAGGGTAGTGGGTAATTATTGAGGGAGGCCCCAGATAGGGACGCTGCCCTTAGTTTAGAGTGCTGCCTTGTCAGAGTCACAGCGGTCAGTGCTGTGAGGTCTGACAGGCAGGCACCTTGTTGCGCAGCACGTTGGCTGTCAGCATTTAGTGAGGCTGAAGGGACATGGGTAGTTAGGGGAGTGGGACAGGTCCTTAACCCCTTTAGGCCCATAAGAGTTCCCCAAGCCACTACAGGTTGCTGTACTATAGGGACGGCCTATAGTGTAGCACGTGCCACTTAGATAGTTAGGGACACAGCGGCTGCTGCTGTTCCTGTTGAAGCGGTTCGGACCCACGTTGGGGTCCGCAGAGACTATTCCCGAGTGGGACCGCCCTGGCGGTCCACGCGTGCCAGGAGTTCGGTTGGAGGATCAGACGGATTCATCACACGTCTGACCCTTTGCGAAGCCAGTTGCTGATCCGAGTACCGGAGTGCTCGGCAGGTATCTGATACATAAGTTTTCAAATTGTCCAATTCCTATTTTTCACCATGCCTGTAATATCCGGACACGAGGTCCTCGCCTGGGCCCTGAGGAGGGACCAAAATCCCCGCCGTGTGGTGGCTGTAGAAGGCTTTCCCCGCACTGTTCCACTGCGGGAGCTCTATGAGCATACTGCACCGACACACTTTATTCGAGCAAATACCCAGTATGTACCTGGCAGATACCTGGAATGCGCCGCTCCTCACCTCTGACAAGCCCCGTTGCGTTTGCCTTCCCAGCCTGGGTTCATGCCTGGCTAACGGGCGGCTGATCTGTTAAATTATAATGATTAGGATTTAATAGGCTGCAATGCTTCGCGTGTCTACCAGATGGCATAAATTCATGAATTGTAATGCAGTATATATATATATATACTGTGCAGTATTGCAGCCAGTGGGAATAAAATGCTTCAATCCCTGCCTCTAAAATACCTCAATGCACTCGGGCAGAAAACAGTCACAAACCTCAATACACTCGGGTATACGCGAATTCGTGGGACTAGCTGAGCTCGAATAAAGTGTGTCGCTAGTGTATGTATAAAATCCCCGGGTGGCATAACGCCTTTACGATGGATATAGGTCTAGGCTCCCCGTCCACGTGGGGAGCGCTGCTTATTACAGTGTCATTCGATGAAGATATATGCCTGGCAGAGGCACCATCCACAGTGTTTATACCTGGCTGCCCTCCTGAGGGCTGCCCTTTAGTCTGTGCTGACCCAGCGCCATGGCAACTTTCTCCAAGTCGGCAGAAGGCACGTGGTGCCGCGCGCGAGGCACAGAAGGAAAGTATTGCAGAAACCTGTCTGGGACTGGCGGGAAAACCTAAGCCCCGCCCCTGCAATGCGAGTGAGTCAGTGCAGAGCCAGACCCACTCCCTTGTAGAAAGTGCCCCTCCTTCAGATTCCACCAGGGGGAGTTTGGAGCAGAGTGAGCAGCAGTTACCAACTTCTGTTCCCCATAAAGCGAGCACCGAATGCAGAGATACACACCCTCGGATGTATAGAGTCATACGAGTCCCAAAGTTTGAGTTGCCCATGGTGATATGCCCGTGTGTAGTAGACAGACTGTAAGGGGATACACCCCAATGTGTATGTGGCTTGGTATGTGCCAGGAGTGAAAGCCCTTACACTAATGTGCACTTGCCTGCAAAAAGTTTATGTCAAGGGAGCCGACCTGTTTCAGCTATCGCTGGAGTGCAAGACCGGCACAGTGGACGGAGAGCTGAGCATACAGTATTTCAGCCCTACCTGTGACTGTTCTAGGGATGCATTGGCGTGGGCGCCTAAGTGTGACTGTTGCGGTGCCCGGTTCTTGAAGCCTATTGTGCCCCAGTTTGCAGAACCAGCAGAGGACATGCGACAATTTATGAAGCGGTACTACAGTCTTCATCAGAAAGACGGAGAGGAGCAATTGGATTTCCTCCTGCGGATTGGAGCAGTCCTACGGGAGATGCGAAAAGGGGATCATATTAAGGCCACCGAGGTGGATGTGTACTGTTGTGATCAAATTCTGAGAGGAGCGATACCTGACCATCCTGTCGTGGTCAGGATGCGGTGCTCCGGGATGTGGGGTGACCCCCTTTCCTGGAGGAGGCTAGTGGATGAGATAGAGAAACATGAAGTTGCAACTGCTGCGAATATGGATGGCAGAGCGATCCAAAATGGCGGTTCTCGCTTCCCTGGGAGACCGCGTGAGCCAGTTGCAGAAATTGCTGCAAATGCTAAAATTGCAGAAACTTGTCCGGTTCCTGAGCGGGACGAGGTTGATGTCCCATCGGTGGCGATGCGCCTACCGGCGAACCACCCCAGCGATGATACAGAGGAATCACAGGGTAAGGTGTATATACCCCCATCTTCCTTTAGTGAATCCAGTGACCAGTCACTTGTGGTGATGCGCCTGCCGGCGGACCACTCTAGTGAAGTCAACGAACACACTATCTCGGCGGATGCGGACCCTGCTGTGGGCCCGTGTGCCCTACAATGGCCGGCCCGGCGTATTCCTATGGTACCATCGGTCCTAGAATGGGGACCAGTACCTACTGACAACCAGGGTGAGTTGACTGCCCCAGGGGTGTTGGGGGTGAGCCTCCAGGTAACCGCGGAGCACGATGACTCCTTAAGTCTGGTCACCCGGGCGAAGGGCTCCCCTCTACATCGCGTCCTGGCGGAGGTGTCCTCCTTAGAAGAGAAGACCATCGCCAGCCAGCCGAGTGGTAAGGAACCCCCTTGCTCCCCACAGGCTCCGATGGAGGTGGCCGTGAAGAAGGCCAGAGCTATGGCTCCTGAGCGGAGTGTGAGCCCGTACACTCCGACCCAAATGGTCCCAGGACTGGGATCCAACGCTCCCGAGTTTCGAGCCAGTGAGTGGACTGTCCCAGAAGAGTTGTGGACAGGTCCCGATACAGCCGAGGTGGGAACTGACAGCGTCCCCGAGGACCTGTTGGCCACCGTGAATCACCGCCGTGGTAAGGTGTCTACCCTGTACCCCCGGCCAGGTGAAAAAGAGACGTTGTTCATTTCTCGCTTCCCAGTGGAAGCCTCACAAGTCTGTAGGGACAAGGACTGTGTAGAGAAAGATCCAGGGAGACTGGCCTCCTTTAAGCCCACAAAGGAGCGCCCCATTCACCAGGTAGTGGACCGCGGGAAAGGTCCTGGCCTCCTGGTCTACCGCATCCCTGCCGCGGATGACCGGGTAAAGGCCTGCTTCAGAGACATTGTGCTACTCCTTCCACCAGGGGGAGGAAGTAGCGAGGAACCAGTGACTGTTGCCCTCCGGTGTGCTCTTCAGGAAATTTTTCTGGGGGAGGCTCACGGACGCAAAAGTGAGGTACCCCCACATGATCAGTTAGGGGCACCCCACAAATGGTCTCAGCTAGCCTCGGATAGTATTGTGATGTGTTGTATATTCTCTGTACTGCATTTCTATTATGTAATGTTTGTGCATGATTACATCTGCTATCCAAGCGAGGACGTTGGTTTTTCACCAGGGGGAGAGTGTATCCTGGCGCTCCCGTGGCTCCTGGAGACCCCCCTCCCTTGTTACAGCGCGATCGCGGGTGCCGAAAGACCCGATGGCTGTTTCCAAGGGTGGGGGCTGGAGCAGGGAGCAGCGCGGCTTCCCCTGCCTGCGGTCGGTTGCCGGGGACGCGATCGGGCCATTGCTAAGGTCGTGGTCGCGTCTCTAAGGTCCCGGCGGCCGGTGAAGCAGGGCGCCGCCATTGCGCTGCGGGTTGCGCATGCGCAGGGACGCGATAGCGCGAAAGGCCCCCAGATAGCTCGCGCGAGAGCAGGGAAAGACCAGGGAAGGTTGAGGCAGCTAGAGGGAGTTTGCGCATGCGCAGGGCAGGAGAGAAAAAGCCTGCGAACCCCTAGCCATTCAGGGAAGGCTCTGAGCTGGGATTACATATCCCATGAGCCTCTGTATGCCCCACGTGACACCAGGGAGCCAATAGGGCTTAGGAAGCCTGAGCAGAAGAGATACATTTGGCGGGCTTACAGCAAGTTAGCCAGCAGTCAGAGACCGGAGCAGCCCAAGGAAGGAGGTAGGGTACAGGAGTCCAGGACTCGCTGTACTAGGCCAGCACCCCCAGGGTCTGAGGTAGTTAGATACTCTGATAGAGAGAGTGTTGCCAGGGACTGCTCTAGATAGAGGGACCCTGTCACTCAGGAGTATCCGTTGGAGCAGGGGAGCTGTGAGGGAAGGAAGGGCGCGGGGAGCGAGTACAGCTCCTGCGGCCCTACAGGTACCCGCACCCCAGTTAGGCCCCAACCCCCCACTAGGGTAGTGGGTAATTATTGAGGGAGGCCCCAGATAGGGACGCTGCCCTTAGTTTAGAGTGCTGCCTTGTCAGAGTCACAGCGGTCAGTGCTGTGAGGTCTGACAGGCAGGCACCTTGTTGCGCAGCACGTTGGCTGTCAGCATTTAGTGAGGCTGAAGGGACTTGGATAGTTAGGGGAGTGGGACAGGTCCTTAACCCCTTTAGGCCCATAGGAGTTCCCCAAGCCACTACAGGTTGCTGTACTATAGGGACGGCCTATAGTGTAGCACGTGCCACTTAGATAGTTAGGGACACAGCGGCTGCTGCTGTTCCTGTTGAAGCGGTTCGGACCCACGTTGGGGTCCGCAGAGACTATTCCGGAGTGGGACCGCCCTGGCGGTCCACGTGTGCCAGGAGTTCGGTTGGAGGATCAGACGGATTCATCACACATCTGACCCTTTGCGAAGCCAGTTGCTGATCCGAGTACCGGAGTGCTCGGCAGGTATCTGATACATAAGTGCACCACCGGGCCCTTAGCTTAACTGTGACTGCGCAGTCACCCATTGACTCTCTGCAAGAGTGCGGGACATTGGATGGGGTTTCTTTGGACACTGGGTGGGTTCACTTGGTGTGGGGAAGCGTCCTGCGCGACGCAGTAGGTGTCTCCTCGGTAGAGGGACACAGGTTATTATTGATGTGCTGATGTCTATTCATGTTAGTAAAGGTATTCGTTAATATAAGTCATTGTCTATGTGATCATTGATTGTCCTGCGAGGAACCACTCCCCCTCTGGCGGGAGCCATCGCAGGTGGAGGCGCTGCATCGTTATAAGTAAGTTGTCCATAGTATAAATGCCCCAGGTTCCCCGTGGTGGAAGCTCAGCCCTCCTGTGAGCCAACAGGATTATGCACCACACCGAGTAACAATATATGTTTCCTGCACCCACACAGTAGAATCTGCGATTGGGGGGGGGGGGAAACCCGTTACATCAGTAAGGAAAAGATGGCTTCACAGCATATCGGATAGTAGAATAACACACCCCCAAGGATACAAACTATTTAAATTATCTTTAAGAATGAGACTGGATGCAGCCGCCTGTATAAGACCATTTGCCTTGGAAAATCTGTGGCTATCTCGCAGTAACTCGTGAGATGACCCACAGCAGGCTGAAATGGCCCATTGGATTAACACAGCTGGTGTTTCTGCGTTTGAATGGGACTCGCGGCCCGGTAGGATTCACACAGCACCAGTCCCATTCAAATGTAGGGACCCGCGCTGTGTTAATCCGATGAACCATTAGTCTTCTGAGAGATTTCTGCACCCAATCTCGCAGCATTACTGTGAGACAGCCACAGATTTTCCAAGGCAAGTGGTCTAATACAGGCGGCTGCATCTGTAAGTCAAATACAGATGTTGCAGGCCTGTGCACATCTTTTTATGTGCGGACAGAGGATGGATAACTGTTGAAATTAACTTTTTCGTTGCTGACTCGTTAGACCCTCGGCTCTGAAAAATGCAAATACTAGGATGTGTTTCAACCTACATAGTATACTAAAGTACTACTGTACTTTCAGTGGGATTTACTGATTGACCAACGTTTATCATAATTACTACAGTACTTCAACAAATACAATCAGCTTTTACTTTTGTGTAATTTATAATTCCATGTATAATAATTGTAACTTACCTACTTTTATTTAACCCCATCTACTTTGCTTTCTGTACCCCGTTCCTTCAAAAACCTCAATAATATTTTCAAAGTAAAAAGAAAAATACGTTTTTCATAGTAAGCTAATTAAATGTACTCGGACCTAACAACATAGTTGGAGCTATATATAAAGGTATCAAAGTGTACATCTAGATCAGTGGTTTAAATCCTTTTTTTGATTCAGGAAACCTAGAATTATATTTTGAAATTCTGGTGAACCCCAACCCTTTCATCCCCCAACCATCTCTCTCCCCCATCTCTCTTCCCCCTCCCCATCTCTCTCTGTCCTCCATCTTTCCCTCTTCTCCTCTTACACTTCCCCCTCTCTCTCTTCCAGTATTATACTCCCCTCTCTCTCTTACCCTATTACACTCCCCCCTCTCTTTCCCTCCCTGTTTCTTTCTTCCCCTCCTCTGTCTATCTCTTCCCCTTCCCCTGTCTCTCTCTTCCCCTCCCCCTCTTCTCTGCTCCCCTTTTAAACTCCCCTCCTCCCTCTATCACACAGACACACCTTACATTGGAGCGAGGAGGCCTCCCGTGCTGCGACGGTCCGCAGCTCCCTCCTCCCATCAAGCGTATATTGGACCCGACTTCCAGTGCTGACCAGAGGAGGGAACTGAATGCCAGGGCACCACTCCTGCTGAGGAGCCGCCGCCACTGCCGGGGAGCCAGACCTGCTGCCGTACCTTGGACAGTTGCCCCAGCTCTCCTCCTATCAACCGCTGAACCTTTGAGGGGTTGAACCTCGGTTGCAAATCACTGATCTAGATGCCTACATCGGTGCTAAATGTAATATATTTTTTGTTTAATAAGGGTCGTTGATCTGACCTTAGTCAGGACAGAATTGGCAGAGAATTTTGACGCACATAGAAAGCAAAAAAGTACTGCAGTATCTGAAGTGCTATACAGGCATACCCCGGTTTAAGGACACTCACTTTAAGTACACTCGCGAGTAAGGACATATCGCCCAATAGGCAAACGCCAGCTCACGCATGCGCCTGTCAGCACGTCCTGAAAAGCAATACCGGCTCCCTACCTGTACCGAAGCTGTGCGCAAGCGGGGAGACTATAGAGCCTGTTACAAATGCATTATTTACATCGGTTATACACGTATATGACGATTGCAGTACAGTACATGCATCAATAAGTGGAAAAAATGTAGTGCTTCACTTTAAGTACATTTTCGCTTTACATACTGTAGTGCCATTAGCCTCTGCAGAAATGTCACTGATGTACCCAGCATGTACCTGGCTAGTTTAAGGCAAGTTTTAGAATACTCGTTGGCTCGTCTGTACATGCTCCGGTCCCATTGCGTACGTTAACGCGGGGTATGCCTGTATGCATACCATAGGAAAACGTGTCAGAAACGCATTGACCTGTGTTTTGTGCGTAGTGCGTAGTGCCGCACGTTGAAAGAGACCCTATATATGGTGCACACCTACTGGTAATAAGTATGGTTGATGAAATGGTTATTAAGGATAACTTTTAATATACCTTTGTACAACAAGTAACTTCAAATAAGTAAACACACACTTCTTTTTAATATCGTATTAACATATACTTTAATTGTGTGCGTGTGAGTGTTTAATGATAGCTGTAAAACGATAGCCCCACGACACGCACTCACCTAAAATAAGTTTGCTTAAAGTCAATAGAATATTAGTTAAAATGTTTCCAGATTAGCCTAGTCCGCATGTACTGCTACTTTAAGATACAGTATGTTATGTAGAACAATGCACGTGTCAGATAGTCATAGTCAAAATTAAATATTTCGATGTCTTCAAAGGGCTTATCTGTAATTCTGCATATTAACAACACAACTAATATATATCTTAACCGCAGACACAGAGCCAATGTACTGGTCTTACACTAGTACATTTTATTCTAATTCAATTCTCATTTCTCCCTTAAATGTCAGATTGGGAACGTTTCACCTGCTATTTATGTCTTAACGCGCTTCAGTTCAGTTTGAACTAGTTCATTATCCCGTATGCTTTGTATGTGTTCCGAGTTTGTTGTTTTATTGGGGGGTTTTTTAGAACGCTGTAATGAACAATTCCTGTTCATTGTGTTCACCAATTAGAAAACAAAACACACAAATCCTGCACTCCTCCCAAATTGGCTGGCAATTTATTCATTTTTGCAATTGCACTGAATCACAGAGACCATTTTCCTTCATTCATTTAACCCTCTAGGCACTTTCACATATTTCAATAAGTTGTCCACAAGACAATAAGACATAATATACATTTAGCATACAGTAGGTACTGTAACTGCTGAAATGAACTTTACACTGGCGACACACTTTATTCGAGCTCGGCTAGTCCCACGAATTCGGGTATACCCGGGTGTATTGAGGTTTGTGACTGTTTTCTGCCCGAGTGCATTGAGGTATTTTCCAGGCAGGGATTGAAGCATTTTATTCCCGCTGGCTGCAATACTGCACAGTATATATATATACTGCATTACAATTCATGAATTTATGCCATCTGGTAGTCACGCGAAGCATTGCAGCCTATTAAATCCTAATCATTATCATTTAACAGATCAGCCGCCCGTCAGCCAGGCATGAACCCAGGCTGGGAAGGCAAACGCAACGGGGCTTGTCAGAGGTGAGGAGCGGCGCATTCCAGGTATCTGCCAGGTACATACTGGGTATTTGCTCGAATAAAGTGTGTCGGTGCAGTACCTTGACGGGGTTAGCAGGCTTGAATAAAAACATTTTCATCAAAAGATGCAACTAAATGGCTCCGTTATCATTACACATGGGATCAAAATGTAGACATCTCACTAATAAGTGGCAGGCCAGTTTGAGAGGAGTGCTAGGATTATATGTTTTCCATAAATGGGAGGCCACTTGTGTTGCTAGCTGCATACTCCATAAAGTGTGGAGCGCAGGATGTGTATATTTGTATTTTGGTCACGCCTATTTCAATGTTTCTTTTATAAAAAAAAAATGATTATTACAATGTGTGTGAACTTAATAAATGTGAAGGATGTGAGTTTGTGTGAGCCAAAAATCGCTACTAGGTGAATATAGTACAGAGCGTTGTCAGAATGCTCAAATACCTAGTGTATATTGAGTAATCAGTCCCAAAACATAGGCAGGTGTATATCATAAAAGTGAGTAATCCATGAAGCCAGATAAAGCCATGAAACCCTGAAAACTGAGAGTGAATGAGAGACTCACCACAATCAATTTCATTGGGGGCAATAAAAGAACAATTAAAGGTATAACTCACAAACACCTCCTTGTAGGGATGACGTGGCTCTGCTGGTAAGTCCAAGTAGATGTGAAAAAAGTAGAGCACCGTCAGGAACTGGAGTCAAGAGAGGATCCAAATGGTCAAAAAATTCTTTAATGGAGTAAAAACAGCACAGGGAAAAACCTCCAACGCGTTTCGAACGTGTTGTTCTTTATCAAGGAGTAGAGAACTGATGCAGATACACTCATTTAAATATCTTGCTGATCCGCGCCAAAAATACGTCATGACATCATGGCGTAACCTCCCGGTGCAGCCGCATCCCAACGAGGTGCACACAGAGTCACTGATGTTCCCTGGTAGAATCGGCTACAGATAGCCATATAGGACAAAATTAAAAAAGCGAAAGTCAAAATGAATACAGACAATGCACAATACTCAGTGATGCATTGATATACCACAATCAGCCATTATAGATGAAGGAGTAAATTAAAAGCATCATCTGAGATAGGCAAGTCAAATGCCCATATTGACATCGCAAATACACATAAAACCAACTATAAATTAGTTGGTCAATATCAGAAAGTAAAGGAAGTGTATCGGCAAATGACACATTAACCCAAAACGGGTAATGAATGAAAACAAAATTAAAAACAGAATTTAAACACACAAATGACTAGGAACTCAGGAAATAATGTGTCTAGTTAAAAGAAAACCATGTGTTGTTATGGGTGATTACCGTTCATAATAGAGACATGATAAAATAATGATAATGTGTATAAACAAAAACAATAATAATTGTACACATAATACATAAACAAAGATGTCCAAATCATTCAGAAATATTTAAGGAAATTTGTAAGGAGATCTTTGAATGAATGAATTCACAAGAAAAAAAACAGAATATGATAGATTAAAATACCAAAGATAATCAGAACCTAACAACAAACATTTACAATTCCTTAAGCTCCAAAACAGTAATATCAATGGAAAGGAGCTAGTACGGAAAATATAAAACTGTAAGGACTATCTGGTTAGAGAATCAATATATTTATAGATACAAAGGGAAACTGTTTAATTATAATATATATATATATATATATATATCTATTTCAGAAAGTGACTCAGGCTCCAATATATATTCATACTAAGAGGGAAGCATGTTTGGAGCATAAAGATCCAATACGCTTCATCCGGTCCAATAAATTCACATGATCACATCCTCTTTTATGTTGATAAACTGATTCAATCCCCAAGAAAGAAAAATTCCTTACCCCACCTTTCCCACAGTCTACAAAGTGTTTGGACACTGGGTGATTCAGATCTTTTTTTCTAATAAGATTAAGATGCTCCTGAATTCTAACATTTAGTGCCCTTGTCGTTCTCCCGATATATCTTTTGTGACATCCACAAGTTATTAAATAAACCACATGGTGGCTATAATAATTGATATAACTATTGATGTCATGTTTTTTATTATTGTTGTTCCCAGTTTGATGCAGACTTGGGAGAAAAAATGTAGACGGTTTCAAATATCTACACGTGATACATGCCCCGCATTGAAAAGAACCCTTAGTGATAAAGGGCTTTTGTCTGCTATCGCGACATTTTTCTACCAAGTCTGCATCAAATTGGGAACAACAATAATAAAAAAACATGACATCAATAGTTATATAAATTATAAATCATTTCCTTGTTTCCCTTAGGGAAGGTATCACTGATAGGGCTTGAGGCCCATACCAGGCCTTCTGCATGATGCTCCTGCTCATGGTCCCTATTGGAACAGAGGGTAGGTGGTACTCACTCCACAGGGGGAGGAAAGAGACACACCCACTTTTGGGAAAGTGTCAGTATTATTTCCCGGAGGTTGTGCTTGTAACCCTGCCGCATAGCAGGGCAGGTCTGAATACTAACATGCATCACATGTCCTGCATGTCATCCAGCTAGTATCCTCCCCTCAGGCTGACATTCTCTGGCTGTTGCTAGCCTGTCCTCAGATACAGATACTGTATCTAAGGCTGCAATAGTAAACAAGGCCTTTCTGAAGGAATTGACCCATCCACTGCCTGCACCTAACAGGCACTGGTAGAGCCCAGAAAAATAAGTAGCGGCCGAACACTAGGCTATAGATGGCTTGTCTCTACCCCTTTTGTATCTAAAGCCCTCTCCCACCGCAAACTTTTCTCACTGACTGCCCCACACCTCTTGAATGCCATTCCTCTCAATATCCGACTAGCACCCTCTCTATCAACCTTTAAGACACAACTCAAAACACACCTGCTTAACGAAGCATATGAGTAGCTCTATGAGTGATAGTTTTACACCATATACATAAACCTTGGCATTACCAGAACACCCTCCTACTGTCTCTGTACAGTATGTCCTTCCTACAAACCAATTAGATTGTAAGCTCTTCGGATCCGGGACTCCTTTTCCAAAATGATACTGTTATGTCTGAAACACTTCTCCCCTTTGTGTTATTTTTTTTATTTGTTATCTACATGATTGTCACGTGTATTATTACTGTGAAGCCCTATGCACATTTATGGCACTATATAAAGAAAGACATACATACATATGATACAGACATACATACAACAGATGTTTCTAGTTCACATTCCAAATTGAATGCATTCTATGTTCATCTGACAAAGGATAACAGGTCGTGTTGCATGCGTGGCCATAGCAGAAGAGAACTTTAATGGTGTACATTAATAATATTGTAAATTGAACATAGTTAAAAAAAAAAAATCTACAGATGCCTCTGCTAAAATGTAAGCCAAAAGATTATTATAGAAGCAGCCATTCACTGATGCTCAATATAACACTTATATGACGGACAAGTGTAATCAGGCTTCATAATAAAGGTTAAGCCCCCCGGTTGCCCTAGGCTCTTGTGGGTCCCTGGCAGCTATCGAGCACCATAAGCCAGGGGCCAGGTACTGTATATGTAGACGTAAAGTTCAAGTGATCCCTGATTTTCCTCTTTCCATGTTCCCTTTACCCCAGGCTCATAAAACGTTCTGTGTGTAAGTTTTCGGGTGGGATATTTGGGTAAGAAGGCAATTATTTTGTTTGCAAGAATTCGTGGGTCCAGAGCTACCGGTGGTACCTTCATTCTACCCGACGTGCCGGCACTATTTGCCAGTAAGCGAGTAGAATTATACCGGGGCTGTCCAGCGTCCCCCAGACTCCTGAGTTTCGAGTCCCGATATCCCAGTCCTAAGTCCCTTGCAGTCATGAGTCTCCCCAATGTCCCGCATGTATTAAAGTATGTTTTATTAGGTTTGTTTCCTTTCTTATAAGGCTCTATGTAGCTTCCCCGGGCAACCAGTTACGGTGCCAGCAAGTCTGCATAGGGTCCGTAGTTCAAAGGGGAGAGGATGTCCAGAGGTGTGAAAACGTTTGGTGAGCAAGGAAAGGGTGAATGGCCAGGTACGCACTACAAAGGGAACCCTGCAGGGACATCTTTTGTAGTTTCCAGACTTGGTGGAGCGGGTCCTGCAGGTGGCAATGAATTAGCCATGGAGGATGCAGCCAGAGGGTCTGTTCTCCTTTTGGATAAAATCATATTTCCCGTGTACCCGGATTTTCGAGCCTGCTGGGCACACCTACTCCTCTGACGTCAGCTGGGGTTGAGCTCCTCTTTCTAGTGGCTGACGGGGAGGAATTCCCACGCTGCGATTGGCTACTCCTTCCCCCTCCGTTCTGGGGATAGCCCAGCGGAGTGTATGTAAGGTGCTTACCAAGATAGGGAGCAAGTCCATCTCAGCCAACCAATGAGGTGAGTAGATTAAGCTCAGTGGGCTTTCCAAAGTCTCTCTGTTCGAAATAACAGAGTGACCGGCTTCATTTGGAAGCCTGAAAAGTTTACCTCGCAGAGATTACGTCCCGTCTTTTGCGCCCAAACTCTCAATATCGAACGGACCGGTGGTGGCTAAGGATTGAAGCCGAAAAGAGGACCAGGAAAACTGGGGGAATATCCGGGTCAGGGTAAACTCATCCAAGCGGGCGCCCTGCTCCTAGGGAAGCCTAGATTTCTCCCCCAGACCTCCAGTAAGTGTATTTTTTAACTGTTCCTTGTGTATTTCTTCTTGTTGTATGTGGGTTTACCAAAATAAACGCAGTTTGTTTTTACTATCTTGTTCTGCCTAATGAATGATCCCGGTAATATATAAATGGTGTAAAAAGTACCTGGTCTCCCGTGACAACATATATGACACATCATGGTGACATTTTATCCTAGTGTACACGTTACAACAATATTTTTACTATCACTACCATAAATGAAGTTAGTAAAGTAACAGAAGGGAAACAGTTTTCCCCGTACTGGATGTAAATAGGAAAGGAAATATAACCTTCTGCTCTTTTGCTATTTAGCAATAACCAACATACAGTACAATTATATCTATCATTATTGTGTCCAGCCTACATCAATCATGTACTCTATATAGTACTTTACAGCATTAGAATACAGGGAAAACAGGCAAATCAAAATAAACATGGATCTACTGTATGGACAGTATCTAGATAAAAGTGGTGGATCAAATCTGGGGCAACGAAACTGCAGCTGATTTACTATAGTATATCAATGACAAAATGCTAATGCTTTCAATGAGTTTGTTTCCTTTACACATATGCTGTATATTGTTGCTACACAAACTCCATACAGCTTACAATCTAGGAGGCATATGTACAGTATCAAGTCAAACGTGGTGTGGTTCTGACCTGGAAAAAAGGCACCATACAATATGTACAGTATTAAAAAAATAATAATCCCATTAAACCTAATAGGATTTCTTCTGGAGCCGTGATTTTGCCATAGAATTGCGCTACATTTGCCTGGATACATACAGTGATCCCCTAGGACAGGGGAGCGCAAACTGTTTTCTGCTGCGCCCCCTGTCTGGCCTGCTCCGGATTCACGTCCCCCCCCCCTACCTGCAGCCGCGTCCGATGACGCTCCTTAGTTTGTGCACCCCTGCCCTAGGTTGTACTGATGTTGACAAGTACTGTATAGATTTTTTGCCTTTTCAAAAGACCGAACCAGAGCATAATCTGAAACATTCTGGGAATCACACATCAACTGGGAAGTATTTACAAAAGCCCTTAAATAAAACCTGCATCTTATTAAACAGCAGGTCACATTTACGATGTACATAAATAGTTTTTATTATGACTGCTTTTATAGTCCTTTCCTAATCAGTGGAGTAGCATCAAATTCAAGTTCCAAAACATAAAGATTTTACAAAAAAAAAGGGGGTATTTACTAACTACCAGAAAACAAAGTGGAAATAAAAATGTCTCCTCCCTATAATTGTTGAATTGATGCAAAAAGTGCATTAATACATATCCTATTATCCTTGGATGGGATTGAATACCAAAACATAATAGCATTGATATTATATGTGCTTTACCTTTTGGTTCACAGGAGGTCTAAGGTTCCGCGATGGTGTTGGGGACAACAGGACATGCTTTTGATGTAGATGCTTCATTCTTCTCCCAGTGCCAGTGTCCATCAATCCCGCCCGTCGCTGTGCCAATGACGACATTTATTGGAGCTGCTCTCGCGAGATCCAAGTAGTGGAGCTGGTCCCGCGCCGGAAGTGGCATCACCTCTGGCAACTCTAGATGGGTTAGACCTCCTCCTCTGCGAAGAACGCACCACCCATTGCCTCCTCAACAATGTCCGCTACACGAACCAGGAAAAGGTGGTGCCTCACTGCTCCAATGGTCTGGATCTGTTGCAGGTCCCTCCACAGCCGACGCGGTCACGTCCTCCTTAGCGATGGAATCCAATGCCACCGGAGCTCCTGACGCACCATGGCCTGCCAAGGGGATGTCGGGGAACTGGGACTCCGTCACCGATCTGCTCTCCCGGTAAGTGGTGTTTCTTCTACAGGGGTGCAGGATCGGAGCTCCGTCAGCCTCCACAGACTCCCAGCTGCTTACACCATCCTCGGATTAGGGCAGGGACACCTCCTCACGGGTAGGGTGTTGGGGCGCCCAGCGTTCACTGGCGGCAACTGGCACGGAGCGGTCTTGCTCCGGCACCACCAGTGTAGGCGCACCCGACTCTCCCTGGGCAGTCCAATCACCCCATAGCGTTGTTAACGATGGTTCAAGTCCTGGAACCGATTCGGGCACTGTAGTTGGCATGTGCGCTGGTTCTATTTAGGCTACCGGAACACTTGGGCCTCCTGGCGCATTGACTAGGGCACCTGAGCCCGTGCTTGCATCTGGGGGAACTGTAAGGACCGCACCTGCTGGTGTGATGGCCCGATCTCCTGGAAGGATAGCGTCATCTGGCACTGGACGGGTCCGCCCGCATATAGTAGGCCCCGCAGTGTTGGCATTGCACAGTGGGGCTAGCTTCGCCTCCAGGGAGGTGACACTGCAGACAGATGCACGGAAAGTAGTACCGGCCATTCACCGTAACCAACAGGTATCCTCCTGGTAGGTGGAAGGATGATATTTCCAACATAGACATTTCTTGGCAGAAAAATGAAAGGCAGAATACAGCGAGGTATGGCTGCAGCTCCTCTCAGTTGCTTAGCTCCTTGGAACTGAGATGGGCTTATGGAGAGAAGGACTGGTGATACTGAGTTGTGAGTATACTCACGGGGGCCAGCCCAATGAGGTAAGGGGGGGTGTCTCCGTGCATCCAACCCCTGCCTTCAGGGTAATTGGAGCCCCATATGCTTAAGGTTATTCCTATCAATATTGATTTCCCAGTATACCTTCTCTCCTATCATTATCTATACATGGGTCTCTGTGCTTGAGCACCATACACCAACCACTGTACGTCTAGCTCCTCCCTTGAAAGTACAGTCCCTAGAATTGGTTCTTTGTCCGGGCTCCTCCTCTGGTTGAATTTAGAGTGGGCACAGAACAACAGGGCGTGACCTGGATCCGCCGTGAGCCAGTCACAGTCTGGGCGCGGTTTCATCTTGGCGTCGAACGCTTGCAACTTTTGCAGAAGAAAAGCTTGCCCTTTTGCAATCAAGCCTATGTGGTCCCGTTGTTTGGGCGGCAATCGCCATTTTAAAAATTGCACTATCCACGCGGTGTGCTCCCCTTTCCAGGAGCCACCATTTTGAGTGTAATAAACACATATAGGCAACAGATAGAGGTATTGTTACCCAGGAACAGAGTAGCAGCAAAGTGATTGGGTTCCCCGATGGTGTTGGGACAACAGGACAGGCTTTTGATGTAGATGCTTCATTTTTCTCCCAGTGCTAGTGCCCCCATCCACCACAGGCTTCAGTTTTGCTGAAGACAGTCCCCATGGCAGAACCAGTCTTTCACCCCCCCCCACCCCCCTGATGGACTGTAGACTCAGGTAAGGGTATATAAAACAAGGAGCTCTTTATGGCATCCACTGCACACAGGAGGTTACTACAGTAAATACAGTTGGTTTCTGTGGTTCGAGACCTCTGAATGATTCCTGCACCAACTAGTATTTTTGAGGCCTTTTATCTTCTCCTTGCTGCTTCACGGTCCCAGTATGGGCTGATCATATAGTCCCACCCCACAGGGCGAGACACCTACTCCATGCTTAGGTACTCACAGACTCACTAACTTTACATGTGTATGTGGGTGTTTGTTCAATAAGACTTCCAGAAAGAATTTCATTCCCACAAATTTGAGAGTATCCTGATTGACAGGCATGGTTCCCCCTATCAATTAAAGCAGGGGTGGGGAATGTCAGGCCCTCAAATAATTTGGTCTGGCCCTGCTAAGGCAACTGCTATAACCGGGGTCGCGCAAATTTTTTTTTAAATGGCCGCCGCGTGCCCGATCGGGAGGAGGTGGTGTGAGGCGCCAGCAGCCCTACACGATCCCCAGCAGCCACCGTACTTCCCCCGCACTCCCCCCGCAGCAGTCCCCGCAGCATTCCCCGCACTTCCCCCATGCTTCTCCAGCAGTTCCCCCCGCACTTACCCCAGCATCCGCCCTACACGATCCCCCCAGCAGCAGCAGCAGCAACTACCAGAGGTAGGGTGGCGGGGTTCTGTGTGCCTACATGCCTGCCGTGTGCCTGCCTGTCTGTGTCTGTATGGCCCGCAAACAATGTTATAAATATCCAAATGGCCCTTGGAAGAAAAAAGGTTCCCCACCCCTGAATTAAAGGTACCTGCCGGGGCTTGTCAAAGTGGGACAACCTAATACCAGTCAAATGAATGCACAGTCAACATTCAGATGCACAGAGGTCACGTGCATATGAAATACATAGGGTAGATCTACAGAGGTCTGTTCATTTGTTAATGTTACTGTAACAGGGTGAAGAGTTGATCGTCGGGAAGCGCAAACATGTGGAAACAGAAAAAATATCCTGATGGTGCAATATTGTTATAATAAAGTGAATACGTTTGTTCTAGAATCGATGTGCAGAATACTCACAAATGTGAGAAGAGATATGTACACATAATGGTATCTTTGGATGATGATCCGCCAGTTGCGGTGTAGATGGGTAGATTCTTAGTGCAGATAAACAGTCTGGTAACCTTAGTATTAGACAAAAGAGCCGAATATAGTGCAGACTGGATGCGAATTTTATAAAAAGTAAGTATAATGCAATGCACTCACATAGTAAAAGATTGTAACAAGCGTTTAGATCTCAAAATTAGGATCTCGGCAGCAGGATCAGAAGTCTCTCTGTTTCCACATGTTTGCGCTTCCCGACGATCAACTCTTCATTCATTTCACACGGGATTGAGAGAGCAATCCCACACTGGGCCACAGCAGCATCCATCAAATGTGTTTGTATTTTGTATCACTGCTGATCACTATTGCACTAATTATTTGTTGCACATTGATAATTTGAGCGCCACTATTGATAAGTTTGTTTTTCACTTACTGTAACAGGGTACCTTCCCGGTTGAAGCAGTTTTGCAGGAAAACCTGTGTGGAGAGATTGGTCCCAGCACTGAGCAAGTTAATTCAGAGGAAGCTGTCCTAATTAATCTGCTCAGCTGGCTCGTTAGCTCTTTTAAAAATCCGGCAGCATTGACTGTAGGGAAAATCTCTATCACATAGTCTGTTCTGCTAGAGAGATCCCAGCAGGAGGGACTCTAATCTAGGCAGCATCGGTCCCTGGAACCTGCCAGAGGGATCAACTCACAGACACCACCACTGACCCGGGACTGACATGGAGAGCACCCTGTCTACAAGTACCTCTCTTTGTACTTGAGTCAGAAGGTTGGTAAGAGGCCTAACCTTCCAGTCCTCTGATAAGGACTGCTGGATGTTAGTCAGTCGCCTACATGGGGTTAAGCCTGGTTATTATATTCTGCTCTAACTTTGTTTGCTGATATGAAGCTGTTTTCTGTTTAAAGCGGCTGGCTAGTAAAGCCTACGTTTATTTCCCCCCTAAAAACGTCTCCAGTGTTACCCTGTGCGCACATCTCCTACACTTACGTTATCGCCATTTAACGTATCGATATCCGTAACGCGTATCCTCAAAGGTGCTTAGCATTATTATGTCCTGGCATTCACCTGTAAAATAGCGGATCGCTAACTTTTAACGGACGGCTGGCTTACTCATATGCAAATCATATGGTAACGAGCAGTTTACCTAACAATGGAGATCCTCAGGCCTCCGTCCATGTTAGCGCATGGGAATATGCTGCTTAAGACCTTCAAAAAGCTGGTGTTACCTTCAGCCAGACCCTGATTATCATTGAATTATTTCAATTGGTAAGAATTGCTGGGAGGTTTGTGGCCCCTCCTCTTTGGTTTTAAGCTCACCCAGCCCACTTTTAAAAGTAGGTCCTGTCATGTACTTGTGAATGACCAGTCTATTGAGACATTTCTTCCTCCGTTACACAGGTGAAGAGAACGTTTACATGTAGTGTAGAACCTCCAGAAAGGGGTTTGCAATAACTTGGTTGCAAGCTTATAATGCTTTGGCCTAAGAATTTAACTATGGTAAATGGCCCTTACTTATCAGAAGATAAACAAATGGTATTTAACTGTATAATTTGTAAGATTGGATGTAGCATTGGGGGGGGGGGTTGTCTTCTGTTATAGCCTAAAAGCAATGCATTGAGTATAGGACTTAACCCTTTCATTCCACAGTGTTTATTAGGGATCGTAGACATTTTTGAAATACATCTTAACTGTTAGGGCCGTTCTATAGTGCGTGCGCGTGTATCCTGAAGCTAGGGTCACGTGTTGAGGTATGAATAGCTTCAGTTAGCTTTAACTCATGTCTTCCCTCTTCCAAAGCATGACAAGTCCTTAATGTCTTTCTTAACTTTATTGCAGGAGCAGAAAACACAGGAACTTGTAGGTGTAGTGTAGGCAGAGGGTGCTTCTCTATGTGGAATGCTTCTATGAGGTTAGACTATGGTAAGAGAGAAAGGCCTTACCAGGGGTGGATGCAGACAGGACTGTACTCACTGTGATCTAGGGTAGAAAAGGAAGTGAGGAGCAGTGTGGGTAAGGGAATAGCCTTGGGACAGACTATCTAAAACAAACAGAAGGGGGGGCAGACTAGCCCATTCTGGAGAGAAAGGCTGGGGCTGCTATGGCAACTCACAGAATGTCTGAGGGAACTACAACATGTAGCAATAATGTTGCATTTTACATGCAGCGTTGCTGCTGGGACAGGGGAAACTGACAGGCAGTTAAACAAGGGAGAAATGGATCCCATAACTAAAGGAAGGACAAAGGAATAGGGAATCTAGTTCCAAGACAGCATGCCTGTGCAAACGCGCGTACACGTGACGCACAATTTTTGTCTGTATAGAGTCCGTGCGACAGGCTGGAAAGCTATTGTGTGTGTGTGTTATAAATACGTTTTAAATAAATACGTTAATAATTTATTAACATTGTGCATACATACACATACATGTACATATACAGTACACACATATACGTACATTTCAGCGGCGGTAGCGGCGCGAATTCTTTATTTTACTCATCCACTCCCCTGTCGGCCGGTTCCACTCTCCCTGCCGTGCGTGCACACGGCACCATTATAGAATGGCTGACTAACCTCAGCCAACTAAAACTGTGCGCGTGCACAGCGTAGCAGGCGCGCACACTATAGAACAGCCCTTATGGTTTTTAGAGATTAAAGTGATGTTTGTGTGATCTAATATGGTATATAATGTAATAATGACCGTATTAAGTATGGATGTACAATAATGTATAACCATACATACCTTAACAATAATAATTCATGTCATTTTTATTTTTAATTTCATGTACAATTAAAATAAATGAAGAAAGGACACTATAAATAATGGAAAAAGTTAAGACGTGTCTAAAATGTTAAATTTCTCAATATTTTAACAAAATTTGCATTAGATTTTTGTAAGGCACATGAGTAATGCATCTGTATCGCAGGCGCTAATAACACACGTTCAAGTTTCACCAATACGCATGTGCAGTGTATTAAGAACGCGCCTCTGAGACATCAAAATCAGCGTTAATAGCGCTGCTACTTTTACAAATGGACGTTATTTTTGCATCTCATTAGCTTTGAGGATACGCGTTAAATTGAAGAAAAATAACGTCCATTCCCCGTACCCCATAGAAACGTGACAAGAAATGCACTCTATTTTCATAGGTTTAATGCATGAACAGAAGACAAGTGTTCTCCTTATCAAAAGTTGTTATACTCTGTATAAATGAATAAGTTTTACAGTGTGTTAACTAGGCACATTTCATACTTGGTAGTACTTTGTGATCTGTGAGGACCCATATGTAGCATTGAAAATGTATTTTGCTCTTGATGGAATGGCTGAAAGGAAGAGATGGAAAGGGCAGAGAGGTGAAGTAAGTGGTAAAGTGGAGAGATGAGTAACTGTGATTAAGATATATTAGGTGGGCTGGGAAAGATTGCAGAGAAGAGAGATAACATTGGAAAAAGAGCATGTTTACTTTGGTATGGTTTCCTTTGGAGCAATAGAAAAGGCTGGCCTTTACTTAATACTGCACTGATAATTAACAACAATATTATTTGCTTCACAGAGGCAGAGGAGGGAACAGCACTCTAGACACTACAGACTCGCAGTCTTGACATCAAGTAATAAACGTTTGAGGCATATTCACGGTGAAAAAATCAGTGGACTTTCAATTCAAAAGGAGCAGACAAACGTCCAAAAAAAAGACGTTTCAGGCACACGCGGCCTTTCTTCAGGTAGGTGTTCAAATAACAAACATCACAGTACAGTTTATATACAGATACCGGCGCCATCTTGAACGGATTTACATCATCAGATTTCCTCCAACTACTGTATATAGTTCCCTGGAAAACCTTTTTAACTTTAAACATTATCCCTGCACATAAACACGATGCAGCATAACGGAATATGTCCGCATGTCCAGGCGTCCAATCCACATTGATTTTGTTTATGTATAGATATATGTTTTGGCACTTTTGGGATAATAATTGATACATATTGCACTTGACGCTTATATCCATTACGAGAGGTTGAATAATATTGTTCTGTTACATCATATCTTGGATCTCTGTGAACATTTGGAGATTATTACGCTATTATACGGGCCTGTGAATGGCTAACATTGTGAGTGCCATCTTACTTCCTCACTGCTGGTTACCATGGTGATGGATGCCACGACATACGGGTATATTCCGTTACGCCGCGACATGATGGTGCACAGTATTTTGGTGCAGGGATACAGTTTAAAGATAAAAAGGTTTTCCAGGGGACTACATAGTTGGAGGATATCTCATCACGTAATTTCATTCAAGATGGTGCCGGAATCTGTATATAAACTGTATTGTGATGTCTGTTATTTGAACACCGACCTGATGAAAGGCCACGTGGGTCTGAAATTTTGTGTTTTGAATGTTTCCCTACTCAATTTGAATTAATAGGCAATGGGGTTTTCACCATGAATAGGCCTCAAGCGTTTATTACCTGATGTCAAGACTGTCTGTCTGTAGTGTCTGAAGTACTGTTCCCTCTTCTGTTTCTTCTGTTTGTTCATGAGGTGTGGCCAGGGTTGCCACACCTCATGAACCCAGAGACTACGGGTTTTGGCCTTGTATCTCCGGGCTACGGGTTTACCTGGTAAACCACCGGGTGGTGGCAACGCTGGGCATGCTCCGGTATCTTCCCCCTGCAACTGTACTCAATACGGCCCGCGGCGTCTAATGGTGCTGCGTTGCCATGCCAACGTCAATGCAACGTGATGTAACCACGTCACGTGATGCCCGTTGCAATGACAACGAGACGTTACGTGATGTCACGACCTCCCGTAGCGCTATCAAGTGATGCCTAGGCGTCCCGTTGCCATGGCAACAAGACGCCTTGTGACATCCCATTGGCATGGCAACGTGACGCGCACAGCCATATTGAGAAGAGTTGCAGAGGGAAGATACCGGAAGGACGCCGCTGATAGGTAAGCGCGGCAGTTGAAAAAAAATCTCCGGGTTGGCCTTCAGTAGAAGATGGCAACCCTGGGTGTGGACACACTTTTTAGGGATACAAGCCCCTTATTACCTTTTTCAAAAATATTGAATTACTCTGTTATTATATCTGGGATATTACTGTTCACCTTTATTGGCACGCTTCCCCAACCCCCCTCTTTTTCTGGGGGTTAGAATTAAAAGTAGGCTGTATTTGGAACAACAAAATATGTGTCTGTCTTCAGAGGGTTAATAGTGCAGCTAACACTGCTGTTAAATTCTAACAGAGCAAGTCAGTCATACAAGAGTTAAGTGAACCTGAATGCTGGGCAGTTTTGACCCATTTGTTTTCAATCATATGCTAAGAATTACACCATTTTTTTCTTAACCACAGGCAGAGAGTCCGTGCTATTTGGTTTAATTAATACTGGTTTAACTTCTGACTAACATGTTAACATGGCAGTCTTGAAACAATCTGCTTTTCTCAGTTTACAATTGTTCCTCATTGTGAGTACTTGTCCTTATTTCTGTAGCCCTCTTTCCTCCACCCTAAGTGAGATTGAGGTGGGTAGGTGTATCTGACTACTTATCAGTGTGGTGCTGTACCTGTTTGGCAACCAGGAGGGCTGAGCTTCCGCCACGGGTAACCTGGGGTATATACTTACACTCGGTGCAGCGCCTCCACTGATGAGGGATCCCAACGTGGTGGGAGTGTGCCCTCACCAGAACAACCATACAGTAAATACACACAATGTGAATAAACAGTATTTACTGAGCCTGAACAATAACTTCACTGAAACTATCTTTGCATAACATTAACATATCATATGAATAACAGTGCATCACCCAGAATGCATACCATCCCCTCACCCACATGTCCATCATAACATCCCTCTCAGTCCCTTGAGTGTCCACAACAATAAAGACCAGTGTGAGCGATAGCGCTTCCTGTGTTGGGGCCCAGTGGTGCACTTAATATATACTACCTCCCTGATCAGTCCTGATCAGGAAAATCCTTGGAAGTCAGCAACACCGCACAGTGATCCCAAGCCGTGCTGCACTGCTCTCATGCAGGAATGGATGCACTCTCTGACTCCACAGGGGAAGGAATCTCCAGCCGGAATGATCCTTTAACACAGTCTCTGCTATATGCTGTACTGACAGTCAGGCAGCATTCCTCTTTCTCTTCTGGCTATGATGAAGGAGTCCCTATCTTAAAGCAGTCCCTATCACATACAGGTTTCCCTCTAGTGTCTCAGGGGACTAACTGGGCCCTGGGGTATACCTCTACCCTAGCCCCTGCATGCAGAAGATCTCTTCCTGTAGCTTCTGTCTGATCCCAGACTCTGGCAGCTCACCACGTGCAACTGGCACTGGTGATATTGACACACTGTAGCACTAGAAAGCAACCCCCCCTTCTTCCTATGAGGGGCCTCTCACTGACACAGCCAAATAACTGCTGCAGCTGCACTGCACACAACACTGTCTCTTCTTGTCAGAGCACACAGCACTGCAGCTGTGTCACTGACAAGACTTACACACACCTAAGGGCAGGGTCCCTACCTAAGGGCCTTCCCTAAGAACTTACCCACTAACCTAGTGGGGAGTGGGACCTGCCTGGGGGGTAACCTGGCCTAGTGTAAGAAGCCACTTGCTCCTTACACACTTCCTCCCTCTTCCTTCTCCCAGCTCCAACTGCCTAGCGTGGTCCCCGCAACATTGTATTCTTCTCCCACAGGAGAAGCTGCAAACCCTATTTGTTGGCTGGCTGCACGTGATGTGGGTGAAAGGGCAGTCCCCAGAGGCTGCTGGGAATTGTAGTCTTTGGTACAGCTCTTTCCTATGGGGACCACGTAAGCGATCTTTACTGCGCCTGTGCGAATCTGTAATGGCCGCCGCTATGCTTAACTGCGCCTGCGTGACCTCTAGAGGGCCTTCCTGCCTCTCTGCCTTCTCAATGGTGAACCGGGGAGCCAAAGGGATCTGGCTACATTCTCCCCCTGGTGGAAATACCAACGTCCCCGCTTGGAGGACAGCGTCAAACACAGCACAGAGTTATATAATAAAAATGCAAGGCATAGTATATACAACTTATCACAGGTCCTTTACCATCAACAGTGCATAACTTAATCATAACCGTTATACCCGAGGCCAGCTGAGTGTTTGCTGTTTGCTGAGACCAATTGTGGGGTGCCCCTAACTGAGAACGTGGGGGTACCTCACTTTGAGTTTTGTGAGCCTCTGCAAACTCATGGTCAGGTGCAACAGTCACTGGTTCCATATTACTTCCTCCCCCTGGTGGAAGGAATAGCACAGTGTCTCTTGGCCAGACCTTTACCCGGCCATCCGCGGCATGGATGCGGTAGGCCAGGAGATCTTGACCTTTCCCGAGGTCCACCACATGGTGAATGGAGCACTCCTTTTTGTGCTTAAAGGAGGCACTTATCAATGGGGCATTCACAACACAGTCCTTGTCCCTAGGCACTTGGGAGACTTCCACTAGGAAGCGAGCAAGTAGCAATGTCTCTGTACTCAACGTCTCAGTTTCAGCCTGCAGGGGGTAAAGGGTTGATACCTTACCACTGCATTGATTCACGGTGTCCAGCAGGTCATCAGGAACGCTGACTGCTACCACCTCAGCTGCACTGGACATCAGGGTAGAGTTGAATTGTCCCTCCATTTGGCAGATGGCCGGTACACACAGTTGATCCTGTACCGCCTGGTAGTGATCATTTTCTGGAAACTCGGGAGCGTTGGACCCCAGTCCTGGGACCATTTGAGTTGGAATGCACGGGCTCCCAGGTTGACACGAGCCGCCATTTTAGACTGGGTTCTGCACCGTAACTTATTCTTCTACGTCGGGCGCCTCGATCGGAGCCTGGGGGGAGTAAGAGGGTATCTCACCACTCCGCTGGCTTGCGATGGTATCCTCTTCCTCCGGTCTCATCTCCGGCTGTTCTTCTGACACACTGGGATTCGCCACGGCCGTGGGACTGTTCTGCGCTTCCGGCGGCACCTGTGCTTTCTGTCGAGGAACGTCAGCAGAAAACACAAAATCCAAGGGGAGCATGGGGAGGAAACAAAAATAAATTTAAGTGCAGCAGAATAGCAATGTGGAAAAAAAGCCTCCAAACGACTTGGCTCTTATAGAATGACTACTTACGGGATGTAAGAGTCAAAACAACAGGGTTGACTCATACAGTCAGTGGTTGGTAGATGGTAAAGTTGTCATCTGGGTGGATCAGGTTCTCAGGAGGATATGGCCCAATATCAAGAGAAAGAAACTGGCATAGCGCAGATCAACCAAGGTAAAAAAGTTTATAGCAATAAAAGTAATATACTCACAATCTAACAATAAAAAACGGGCATATCACACTGCAATAGTGTAAGAGAGGATAACTGCAGCCAGCTGGCTCACCATCCCGCAACGCTCCCCACTCTCTGTCTCTGCCTCCGGTCAGCTGTAACACTGCTCCGTCTGGCGTCTGACGTCAGATCCGGGTCCGTCGCTGGGTAAGGGCTGGATCTTCCGAGACTCCTCTTCTGATGGCTCCGTTCTGAATAGGACTCCCACTCTACGCGTTTCGCCACGTGTTAGCGTCGGCTTCGTCAGGAGTGTGGAGTCTCACAATACAGGGCTAACTTAAATAGCTTGGTGGTCCAATTAATGATCAGGAACAGTTGTTCCTTAAAGCGCTAATGGGGTGACTAATACTGGTGTAATTCACTTATACAAAGAACACAGACATTGATGGGGTTAAAATCTCAATGCAACAGACGTGTATTTTATAACATACGATCAAAATCGGCATATCATAAAAGAACTCATTAAGGGGATACCATATCAATCTATGATGTGTATGTATGGCGGTGCAGACAATGGGGAAATAGTGTCCCAATGGACAAAACAGCTGATTGCGGGGATATACACAAATGAAAAATATAAAGCATGGTTCCTAATAGATGCACAAATGTGCAAATATACATATATGAATATATGCTTAGAATTGCAGATATATTGTAGTTGAACACATACACTCACTTGGTGTTAAATATCTAATTGTGACAAGATTGCAAAAAAATTGCAAAAAAATTATAAGCTCTTAATGAACAATAAAATCCCCTCTAGGTGTTTGTTTCTGCTCATCCAACTCCTCTTTCCTTTAGTAATTGCCTTTATATTCTGTGTTAACTTAGGTTTTAGCATTTTTCCATTAATATATCCAGTTAGCGTGTGTTATTTTCATCTACTTCCACATTTCCCCCATTTGATGTACCACCACCATCCAACTATAGGATTTTAGGATTTTAAAACTAATTTGTATAAATTTCTGTAAGTTTGCCGCATATATTTTGTATTTTGTAATATAGATTTGAGATTTTATTGTTCATTAAGAGCTAATAATTTTTTTGCAATTTTTTTGCAATCTTGTCACAATTAGATATTTAACACCCAGTGAGTATATGTGTTCAACTACAATATAGCTGCAATTCTAAGCATATGTATATATATATATATATATATATATATATATATATATATATATATATATATATCTTATACTATATTAGTGAAAGCACTGTATGCCTGCCTGCCTGCATGCATGCATGCCAGCCTGCCTGCCTGCATGCATGCATGCCAGCCTGCCTGCCTGCCTGGATGTCCGGTGTCCCTAGGGGAAATCTCATTGGTCCCTTGGGCCGCCCCCGCACACCTCTCATTGGCCTGAGGCGGAGTGACGACCAAAGGACACACACACAGGGACACACACACAGGGACACACAGGGACACACACACAGGGACACACACACACAGGGACACACACACACAGGGACACATACACACACACAGGGACACACACACACAGGGACACACACACACACACAGGGACACACACTCTCCCCCGTCAGTTGGACCGCAGCTCACCTTCCACACCCCCCCCCCTCCTCTCCCGGTGCCCCTCCTCTCCCGGTGCCCCTCCTCTCCCGGTGCCCCTCACTCTCTCCCCCCTCCCCACCTCACCCAAATCCCCACGCTCCGCAACATCCCCAGCCGCACCATCACCCTCACCGTGCGCCGCGGAGGAAGCGCGGCCCTGCTGCTCAGCAGCAAACTCCAGGCTCCTTCCCCCTCGCGGCGCGGCCCGGGCCTCCTGCTCTCCCCATCACGTGCGCCGCTACCGGAGAGGGGAAGTGCGGCGCGGGACTCCCCATCACGTGCGCCGCTACCGGAGAGGGGAAGCGCGGCGCGGGACTCCCCATCACGTGTGACGCTACCGGAGAGGGGAAGTGCGGCGCGGGACTCCCCATCACGTGCGCCGCTACCGGAGAGGGGAAGCGCGGCGCGGGACTCCCCATCACGTGCGCCGCTACCGGAGAGGGGAAGCGCGGGCCGGGCCTCCTGCTCTCCCCATCACGTGCGCTGCTACCGGAGAGGGGAAGCGCGGGCCGGGCCTCCTGCTCTCCCCATCACGTGCGCCGCTACCGGAGAGGGGAAGCGCGGGCCGGGCCTCCTGCTCTCCCCATCACGTGTGCCGCTACCGGAGAGGGGAAACGCGGCGCGGGACTCCTGCCACTCTTGCCCCCCCCCCCCCAGCTTCCCGAACTCACCTCCTGCCCCAGCCAGATGCCACGGGGTCAAGGTAAGTCACACACCGTCTCCCACCCACGCACTGTCACCCAGTCACCCACACACCCACCCAGTCACTTTCACCCACCCAGCCACTCAGTCACCCACCCACTCAGTCACCCACCCACTCAGTCACCCACTCACTTAGTCACCCACCCACTCACTTAGTCACCCACCCACTCACTCAGTCACCCACCCACTCAGTCACCCACCCACTCACTCAGTCACCCACCCACTCACTCAGTCACCCACCCACTCACTCACTCAGTCACCCACCCACACACCCACCCAGTCACCCACTCAGTCACCCACCCAGTCACCCACTCAGTCACCCACCCAGTCACCCACCCACACACCCACCCAGTCACTTTCACCCAGTCACCCACTTTCACCCAGTCACCCACCCACCCACTCAGTCACCCACCCACTCAGTCACCCACCCACTCAGTCACCCAGTCACCCACCCATTCAGTCACCCAGTCACCCATTCAGTCAGTCACCCAGTCACCCACCCATTCAGTAAGTCAGTCACCCACTCACCCACCCACTCACTCACTCAGTCACCCACCCACTCAGTCACCCAGTCACCCACCCATTCAGTCACCCATTCAGTCAGTCACCCAGTCACCCACCCATTCAGTCAGTCAGTCACCCACTCACCCACCCAGTCAGTTACCCACTCACCCACCCAGTCAGTCACCCACTCACCCACCCAGTCAGTCACCCAGTCAGTCACCCACTCACCCACCAAGTCAGTCACCCACTCACCCACCCAGTCAGTCACTCACTCACCCACCCAGTCAGTCACCCACTCACCCACCCAGTCAGTCACCCACTCACCCACCCAGTCACTCACCCACCCAGTCAGTCACTCACCCACCCAGTCAGTCACTCACCCACCCAGTCAGTCTCCCACTCACCCACCCACCGACCCAACTCACCCACCCAACCACCGACCCAAAGTCACCCACCGACCCAAAGTCACCCACCCACCGACCCAAAGTCAAACCGACCCAAAGTCACCCACCCACCGACCCAAAGTCACATACCCACCGACCCAAAGTCACACACCCACCGACCCAAAGTCAAACTGACCCAAAGTCACCCACCCACCGACCCAAAGTCACCCACCCATGACCCAAAGTCAAACCGACCCAAAGTCACCCACCCACCCACTCAGTCAAGTGTCACACACCCACCCAGTCACCCACACACTCAGTCAACTCAGTCACCCACCTAGCTGTCAAGGGGGGGGGGGGAAGCCTAACCCTGTCGTACGCCCCCCCAAAATTACATCCCGGGCAACGCCGGGTCTCTCAGCTAGTATATATATATATATATGTATATTTGCACATTTATGCATCTATTAGGAACCATGCTTTATATTTTTCATCTGTGTATATCCCCGCAATCAGCTGTTTTTGTCCATTGGGACACTATTTCCCCATTGTCTGCACCGCCATACATACACATCATAGATTGATATGGTATCCCCTTAATGAGTTCTTTTATGATATGCCGATTTTGATCGTATGTTATAAAATACACATGTCTGTTGCATTGAGATTTTAACCCCATCAATGTCTGTGTTTTTTGTATAAGTGAATTACACCAGTATTAGTCACCCCATTAGCGCTTTAAGGAACAACTGTTCCTGATCATTAATTGGACCACCAAGCTATTTAAGTTAGCCCTGTATTGTGAGACTCCACACTCCTGACGAAGCCGACGCTAACACGTGGCGAAATGCGTAGAGTGGGAGTCCTATTCAGAACGGAGCCATCAGAAGAGGAGTCTCGGAAGATCCAGCCCTTACCCAGCGACGGACCCGGATCTGACGTCAGACGCCAGACGGAGCAGTGTTACAGCTGACCGCAGGCAGAGACAGAGAAGTGGGGAGCGTTGCGGGATAGTGAGCCAGCTGGCTGCAATTATCCTCTCTTACACTATTGCAGTGTGATATGCCCGTTTTTTATTGTTAGATTGAGAGTATATTACTTTTATTGCTATAAACTTTTTTACCTTGGTTGATCTGCGCTATGCCAGTTTCTTTCTCTTGATATTGGGCCATATCCTCCTGAGAACCTGATCCACCCAGATGACAACTTTACCATCTACCAACCACTGACTGTATGAGTCAACCCTGTTGTTTTGACTCTTACATCCTGTAAGTAGTCATTCTATTAGAGCCAAGACGTTTGGAGGCTTTTTTTTCCACATTGCTATTCTGCTGCACTTAAATTTATTTTTGTTTCCTCCCCATGCTCCCCTTGGATTTTGTGTTTTCTGCTGTTACTGTGGGGGAAGAGTGAAGATTGCCCCTTCCAGTGGGTTCTGAGCAGGGGGTGAAACTGTATTAACATTATTATTATTATTTATTCACTTATTTAAGTATTTATTAAGTCACTTATTATTAGTGTTTCCTTTATATCTGTTTGCGCCTGTGTTCACTTTATTACTTTATCGGGGAACGTCAGTGTACAACGGGCCCACCGCCAGGTCATGAGCAATTTCACCTCGGGCACACGGTCCCACCACAGAGCATGCGGCAGCATCTGGATACACCCCATCTAGGGCACACGGACCCACAGCAGGCTCTGTATCCGCCGAGATAGTTGGCTCTGTGTCTTTGCAGGAGCGGTCCGCTGGCTGGCGCATCACCACGAGTTGTTGGTCGCTGGAATCACTAAGAGAGGATGGCGGTAGAGACACCTTACCCTGTGATTCCGGAATCTGTGGTTCTGAGTGTGGAACTGAGTCTAGAACCGGGGTGCACGGACCTCCTGGAACATCTTGTATAGCACACTGACTCGGTGCGGCCACAGTGTCGCACCTGTCCATTTTGGTCAATGTAGCTTGAAAATATTGCGGTTCTAGAGCAGAGTCTAGAACCGTAGTTAGTGCACACGGGGCCTCCGAAACCTCCGTGGTTGCGCAAGGTGGGGTTAGCAGCATCGATTCCCCCAGTGGAGAGGCCAATTGCACCTTTCTCTGCTGGTTCCGGCTCTAGAACCGACTCTGGAACCGGATCTGGAACCGCGTTAGAGTGCACGAGCCCTCCGAAACTTCTGTGATTAAGGTAAATTGATTACCTGCATTGACTGGCCCAGTATTGAAGTCGATCTTCTCTTCCTTGGCGGGTTCCGGAGTCTCCAGCAGCACTCGCTCCGGAAACTGTACTCCGCAGCAGGTACACCTGGGTACCCAAGTCATTTCACCACCTGGGAAGTCACAAGTGACACAAGAGTAGCGTAGACACTTTATCCCTTCTATGAACACCTCATTGTAGTCTAGTAGCAGCAGTTCGGGGTCATAGTTCATACTACCAGACAGACTCAATAAATTTTGTATGCATGGGCACAAAAGAAAGGGTACCTTCCCCATAGCGGGTAGTCAGGCACCATACACTTGAGGGTGTGATTTACTGCATCTTATACTTCTATTATGAAGAACAGAATCTGCTGACTGCAGTTGCTCATACACTCTCCACTTGGAGTAAAGCGGAAATGGGGCACATTCTACAAGGGAGTGGTCCTGGCTCGGCTCTGCGCCACTCAAGTTGTGGGGGCGGGGCTCTGGTTTTCCCGCCAGTCCTGGACAGATGTTTGCAACATTTTTCTTTGCAGGCTGGCAGTCAGCACATGGGCTCTCCTGCCATAGCAGGGGACGCGGTTTTAGGTGCGCCCCCCAATTAATAATCACAAGGAAAGGATTCTCTGGCCTTGAGGGTATAACAAATATGGTGAAAGTTTAGATGAACCAATTGACAAAAAAAATATAGGGCACCCCAGGTCTGGATCTCAGCAGCGCCTCCAAATGTAGCCCTCTTTCCTCCACCCTAAGTGAGATTGAGGTGGGTAGGTGTATCTGACTACTTATCAGTGTGGTGCTGTACCTGTTTGGCAACCAGGAGGGCTGAGCTTCCGCCACGGGGAACCTGGGGTATATACTTACACTCGGTGTAGTGCCTCCACTGATGAGGGATCCCAACGTGGTGGGAGTGTGCCCTCACCAGAACAACCATACAGTAAATACACACAATGTGAATAAACAGCATTTACTGAGCCTGAACAATAACTTCACTGAAACTATCTTTGCATAACATCAACACATCATATGAATAACAGTGCATCACCCAGAATGCATACCATCCCCTCACCCACATGTCCATCATCACATCCCTCTCAGTCCCTTGAATGTCCACAACAATAAAGACCAGTGAGTGTGAGTGTGAGGGATAGCGCTTCCCTGTGTTGGGGCCCAGTGGTGCACTTAATATATACTACCTCCCTGATCAGTCCTGATCAGGAAAATCCTTGGACGTCAGCAACACCGCACAGTGATCCCACGCCATGCTGCACTGCTCTCATGCAGGAATGGATGCACTCTCTGACTCCACAGGGGAAGGAATCTCCAGACGGAATGATCCTTTAACACAGTCTCTGCTATAGGCTGTACTGACAGTCAGGCAGCATTCCTCTTTCTCTTCTGGCTATGATGAAGGAGTCCCTATCTTAAGGCAGTCCCTATCACATAAAGTTTTCCCTCTAGTGTCTCAGGGGACTAACTGGGCCCTGGGGTATACCTCTACCCTAGCCCCTGCATGCAGAAGATCTCTTCCTGTAGCTTCTGTCTGATCCCAGACTCTGGCAGCTCACCATGTGCAACTGGCACTGGTGATATTGACACACTGTAGCACTAGAAAGCAACCCCCCTTCTGCCTATGAGGGGCCTCTCACTGACACAGCCAAATAACTGCTGCAGCTGCACTGCACACAACACTGTCTCTTCTTGTCAGAGCACACAGCACTGCAGCTGTGTCACTGACAAGACTTACACACACCTAAGGGCAGGGTCCCTACCTAAGGGGCCTTCCCTAAGAACTTACCCACTAACCTAGTGGGGAGTGGGACTTACCTGGGGCCTGGGGGGTAACCCGGCCTAGTGTAAGAAGGCACTTGCTCCTTACACACTTCCTCCCCCTTCCTTTTCCCAGCTCCAACTGCCTAGCATGGTCCCCGCAACATTGCAGCTTCTCCTGTGGGAGAAGGATACAAACCCTATTTGCTGGCTGGCTGCACGTGATGTGGGTGAAAGGGCAGTCCCCAGAGGCTGCTGGGAATTGTAGTCCTTGGTACAGCTCTTTCCTATGGGGACCGCGTACGCGATCTTTACTGCGCCTGTGCGAATCTGTAATGGCCACTGCTATGCTTAACTGCACCTGCGTGACCTCTAGAGGGCCTTCCTGCCTCTCTGCCTTCTCAATGGTGAACCGGGGAGCCAAAGGGACCTGGCTACATTTCTATCTTGGAACGCTGTTACAAGCAATTAGTAATACCAGAAAAATATATATACAATCAGGGGAGACATATTGTAACAAAATAACGTAGATCCCTTTTTGGAGGGTTAGAGTAAGAATGAAAACATCTGTTATTGGATGAAATATAACTGTGGCCAGGTCCTCCCCTTTTCCCTCTTACCTCTGCTGCAGCGGGTGACATTGTGGGGAGGTGTGAACCGGCGACTGGCTCGCCGGAGGCTCTGACGGCTACCTATAAAGGGCACCGCATGTTGGACGTGCGTGCACACGTGCGGAGGTTCACGCATGTGCAGAAGGAGCCCGGCGGCCATTACCAATTGGGTCATGCGCAGTACAATAGTGCGCAAGGCGGCTAATAGGAAAGGTGCTCCGTGGGGACTACAACCCACAGCAGCCACTGGGGCTGCAGAAACACATGGTCCCACACAGCCAATGGGGCTGCGGCATTCCCCTGTCTGAGTGGATACATTTCGTGGGCAAAAGACATGCAAGTCAGTCGGAGCTGGGACAAGGAAGGGGTAGGTTGTGTGTGCAGAGGTCTGTGGCTCCTGCACTAGGCCAGAAACCCCCCATTAGGCCCCAACTAGGCCCCGACTCCCCTCAGCTTGTTGTTGCTCTAGGGACAGGCCCTTAGATAGGGACACTGCCCTGTAGTACTAGAGTGAGGGACACAGACAGGACACGGCGGTCTCCTGTTCACAGGTGATCTGGGACCAGACACCTACAACAAAGAAATACTGCATACGGTGGTATAATCCATGCGAGACACACTCACAATAGAGGCAGAGGCTGCACGGTTATCGTCACTGGGACAAAGCTAGTCGGAGCTGGGACAACATAAGGGTAGGGTGTGTATGTGCAGGGAACCAGTGGCCCCTGCACTAGGCCATAGACACCCTTAGGCCCCAGCTAGGCCCGACTCCCCTGTGTAGTTTGTGGTTGCAACAGGGACAGGCCCTTAGACAGGAGCACTGCCCCTTCTAGCTTCACTAGTGACAGAGATACAGTTGAATGCCGCGCAGCAGTTGCGGCCTGTCGTCTTGAACCAGACCACCACCGAATGACATAGAGACTCTCAACAGTGTGGGACACTCTAACCGGATACCACCCCACGCGGAGGCGGAGTCGTCGTGGAAGAATTCATAGCTGGATCAGTGTATCCTGTCTGTCCTTCTGTTGGCAAACCCAGGTGCTGGAGCACCCGGCAGGTACCTAACTACACCAAGTGCACCAACCGTACACCTAGTCTAGTGCTCAGCGCTGTCCCACACATTGGGGTGGGCGTGGGACTCAGAGGACACGGTCTTAGGAGGTTACGGATGTGCGAGGCTTGTCGGGTAGCTGTACCTCATTAGTGTTCAGTAGAAATGTTTATGAAATAAGTGTTATCCATGGTTATGCCGGTTTATATGCTGATATTAAAGTATTATTGTTTTACTACGTTGTTGTATATTATTCATATATGTTCCTGCACAGGGTTATCCCACATAATTAGGATCCCTCGCAGGTGGAGGCACTGTCACCTATCGAATCAGGTACAACCCAAGCTCCTAGCGGCGGAGGTTCAGATCTCCTGTGAGCCACAGGTAACACACACCGTAGTCGCCTTATCTCCAAGGGAGTGAGGGAAAAAGCGCTACACTTTAAAAAAAAAATGTAAAAAGCCAGTCAATCGGATTGGAGCTGTACCATATGACCGTAAAATGTGACGTCACAGGCCCTATATAAGGACTGTTCCATCTTATTTTAGCTGAAGATGTAGACGAGTCAACATCGATTTTGGATTTACCATGGGATTTGGATTAAAAGAAAAGAAGATAGAAGAAAAGAAGAAAAGAATGACAGATGAAGATAAAATGAGAAAGAGAGAGAAGCTTTTGTACCTGAAGCTGTTCTTCAAGGAGGATGAAGTTGGATTAAAGAGGATGACGTCGCAGGTCGAGAGCTTCCTGATATGCCGGGATTCAGGGGGTGAAGACTTCTAAAGGTAAGATAAATATTGAATGTATGTAATTATTTTTTTTCTTCAGGTTTTTTTGTTGTATTTTTTTCTTCTTATGTTTTTAAGTGCCCATTGACTGCTAATGTATTAATCTGTGCAGGGTACAGATAAATACAGTGACATGCAGTGCATTTTTTGGCAAATGCGTATTTACAATTGATTGTTATTTTTTCTATTTCTGTTTATTGTTTTCACAAATTTTTTGGTATTTGGGTGGCTTGTTTTTAGTACATTGTAGGATTGGCTAGCGGTTTTTTTTCTTGATTTATTTTGTTGGTTAGGTGTTTCTTTAATTGTATTCTATTATTTTGGTACAATATAATTTTTATTCTTTTTTACGGTTTTGGTGTTAGAATAATTGTATTGATGCGTAGTTGAGGCTTTTTAGTTCATTTATTCTCGTGGTGTTTAGGTGCTTGTTTATTTCTTTAGGAAAGCAGCAATAACTATAGGTACTTGTGGATGTTATGTAGTTGTGAGTTTGTAGTTAAGGACAGGTAAAAAGAGATGGCCTTGCCATAGGAGTGTAACATGAAGGTACTCACTCAGCCAGAGTCAGGAATGAAAAGGAAATGTGGGGGAATCTGGGTAACAGGAATAGTCTTGGGACAGACTATCTGTCAGCAAAACAGGGGGGAGGGTAGAATAGTCCATTCTCAGCTAGGAGAATAGGAGGTTGCAGGCAACCAACACTGACTAGGGCTGTGTAAACAACATGTAACAATAAAGTTGCCTTTTCACATGCAGCTAGCTGCTGGGACAGGGAAAAAAGCAGGCAGCTAAACTAGGGAGATATGAATCCTATGAGCTGCAAAGGGAGACAGAAAAATATGAAATCCTGTTCCAGGACACTCCCCATCTGGTATCTGGAGATACCACTATATAATAGACTATGTGGAACATATGTACAATGCAAACATAACATAACAATGCAAAAGTCCATGTCCACATAGTGAGGTGATACCGGCCTGCATCAAAGTCCTTTGGACAAAATCTTCTGGTAAGGGAGGCCAGGTGGATGCACCACTCCAGGTTAGCTGGTTGCACCACAATGTCTTTGTGCAAAAGTCTCCGGCACTGTTTAGTGCTTATTTGTAATCCTTCACGTGCCCCATTGAAATTGGTTCCGCAGTCGGGGCTTATTTGTCTGGCTGGTCCTCTGATGGCAAAGAATCTTCTGAGGGCGTTTCTGGGCCGTATACTCATGAGTAACACGGATACTTGAGGCCTTATCTCCGTATCCTTCTCGGGATCCATGAGTTCAAAGTCGTCGACTGGGGTTGGTGGCGTTTCTGCGGGCTGCGTAAGAAACGTTGGTCCTGTGAGCCACAACGTGTTCTATAGTTGCGCTGCGGACACTGATCTGGTGGCATGGTCTGCAGGATTTTGGTCTGTGGGCACATGGTACCATTGTTCTGGTTGAGTTGACTTCCTGATTCTTTATACTCGGTTGGCCACGTATACGTAGAATCTTCTTTTCTTGTTACATATGTAGCCCAGTACCACCTTGCTATCTGTGTAGAATCTGACAGCATCTAGTTTGCAGTTCATCTCGTTTTTGATGAGTTCTGCCAGCTCTACTGCTAATACTGCGCCACGTAGCTCGAGTCTGGGTATAGTGTGGTCGGGTTGTGGCGCCAGTTTAGCTATGCCAACGATGAACCTGATATGGTAACTTCCATCCACGTCCGTGGTTTTTAAGTAGGCCACCGCTGCTATGGCCTTTGTAGAGGCATCTGAGAACATGCAAAGTTCTTTGCTGTGTACAGCGGTGAGAGATGTAGGTGAGTAGGGGCGTGGGATCTGAAGTTTCTCTACACCCCTGAAGAAGTCCGAACTATCGGATGAAATGCATAGGGTTACCTGTGCGGCTTGCGGACTCTCTGCCGTGACATCAGCTGTGCTGCCATCACGTCCTCCCGCCCACACGCTTTGCGTTGCTGCCGACTACCACGGAGCCAGATGATCCTTCTCCTACTGCTGGATAACTGAAGGAACCGGTTAGTGACATCAGACGCCGCCCGAATGCGGAAGTAGAGGACGTGTTGTAGCTGACTGGAGCCTTACCTAGCTGCGTCTCAACCCAGAGTGGTTAAACTGATATTATTTGTTCTGGAGCATGTGAGTGTATAGGAGCTCCTTGCTCGAGTATTTTATATTAATTAAAACTGTGTTGAACTATATTTTTTCTTCATAGAAAAAAAGAAAAAGCGGAGCACTGCCAGAAAATTGAATGAAGACTGGGGCAAAAAATAAATTAATAAAGATTATTTATTGGGCATATTGGCCAAAAAAAGACAGACACACAAGGTTAAAACTCTGACGCGTTTCCCGCCGTGGAGGCGCTTTATCAAAGAGTACTTAGTTAATTATGCAAACAGCTATAGTTAAAAGCTGAGGCAAAGGTCAATAATGTAGGATGTTAACCTGACACTAGCTTTTAACTATAGCTGTTTGCATAATTAACTAATTAGACCATCACCCATTTCATTGGATTTAGATTAGGGCGTATACTTCAGGGACTACTATATAGTCTGACACTGTGAGAACCTCAGTACTCTTTGATAAAGCGCCTCCACGGCGGGAAACGCGTCAGAGTTTTAACCTTGTGTGTCTGTCTTTTTTTGGCCAATATGCCCAATAAATAATCTTTATTAATTTATTTTTTGCCCCAGTCTTCATTCAATTTTCTGGCAGTGCTCCGCTTTTTCTTTTTTTCTATTTTTGCTCCAGTGGTGTTGCAGCACGCCCCGGCTCTAATCGTTGCAGATCAGCTGTCGTCATCAGAGGATTTCCTCCAGGAGCTGCAGAGTGGATCCGGCGTTCTGAACCTGTGTGCGGTCTACACCCTTATCCCTCACCTGCCTCAGGACGGACTACAGCTGACGGGGACGAACGGCTACAGCCCTGAATCGCTCTCCGTTTCTCCTGCAGTGACCACCACCCCCCAGACTCCATTGGATGTCACATCGCGGCATCATCATCGTGCACCCGGTAAGGCGGCGGGAGACTCTGCTTGCAGGTCTCTACTACCAACAGCCAGTCCTGTGACACCGGGGAGCCATTACCGCAGTCCCAAGTGAGGAGGTTGTTTCCATCCTAGCCAGGGGGCTGGTACCATCGGCTATGTCTCGCAGGTGAGGTGGGTGTCACACAGACCCACACACTACATCGGGTTCATCACGGGACACTCCATGCTTTATTTACTCTTAGTTATGCCGGTCTATGTGATTTCTTGAACATACAGCACTTGCCATATTTGCAGCTTCCACGTGGGGATCTTCCCCGTTTTTCCACTTGGACTATATTTTTTCTTCTTTTTTCCCTACATATGCTGCCCACATCGGTTTGAGAGTCCATGTGATTTTTCCACCCTGGAGAGGAAGTTTTTGCGCTTTGTGTCCTCCCCTAGATGTCATTTTGAGAGATTGAGAAATCTCTCACACCAGCTGCATCTCCTCTTGGTGATATTTATTTGTTGTTTTTTGCCAAGGATGAACCTGATATGATAACTTCCATCCACGTCCGTGGTTTTTAAGTAGGCCACCGCTGCTATGGCCTTTGTAGAGGCATCTGAGAACACGCAAAGTTCTTTGCTGTGTACAGCGGTGAGAGATGTAGGTGAGTAGGGGCGTGGGATCTGAAGTTTGTCTAGGATCTCCAAAGAATCCTTCCATGTTTCCAACTCCTTCCATCGTTCTGGAGGTAGTGGGGTGTCCCAGTCCTGAGAAGGACATTTCTCAGAGAAGAGACTTCCCTTGTATAGTGATTGGAGCCACGAATCCCAGCGGGTCGTAAAGACTATTGACCATGGACAAGACTCTGCGTCGGGTGTAGGGTTTTCTTCGATAGACACCTGGAATGTGAATGCGTCTGTATTCAGACTCCGCTGTGGGAGGCGTGTCTGTCCCCAGATCCAAATTCTTAAGATTGTTTGCGTGATCGTCTGCGTGAAACACCTTCATGACTATGGCGCTATTGGAGGTAATTTCATGCAATCTTAGGTTGGCGTTTGCTAACATCTTTTGAGTAGATCTATGGCTTCTTCTTCGATGGGGACCGATTTCAACCAGTCGTCTACATAGAAGTCTCTTTCGACGAAATTCCTTGCATCTTTCCCGAACTTTGCTTCTCCTTCTTGAGCCGTTCTTCTGAAGCCGTAGGCAGCCACCGCAGGTGATGGGCTGTTGCTGAAGACATGTACTTTTATTCGGTACTCTATGATTTCGTCCTCTATGATGTCGTTCTGGTATCACAGGAACCTTAGGTAATTTCGGTTGTCTTCTCGCACAAGGAAGCAGTGGAACATCTGTTGGATGTCTGCTGTTACAGCGATTGTTCCTTGCGGAAGCGATCAACACTCCCAGAAGAAGTTTGTCAGGTCCGGTCCGGTGAGGATAACGTCGTTTAGGGAGACTCCCTGGTGCGGTGCTGAGCACTGGAATCGAATACTACTCGGATTTAACCAGGTTTTTGGGGGTGGTAGACACCAAATGACGGTAGGTACCAGCATTCTTCACCTTCCTCCAGCGGGGGCGCTGGTTCTGCGTGACCGCAGAGGAATATCTTCTGCATGAAGGCCACAAAGTGTTTCTTGGTCTCCGGTTTCCTTCATAGGTTGCGGCGGAGCGAAGTGAGCCTAGACATGGCGTTGCCTCTGTTGTTTGTGAGGCTTCTTCTTGGTGAAAGGAATGGTAGCGGTGCCACCCAAATGCCTAATTCGTCCTTGAAGAGCTCCTTATCCATTAACCTCAGGAATTCTCTATCTTCCATCGATGGCGCCTGTTTGTCATCGTCCTTCATTGTCTGGAACGCTGTACACCCTAGGTCATCAGTGCATTTGTCTGCCACAGGCACGTCTCCATATATCTTTTTGGTCTCAAGCTTCTCATGAACCTGGAAGTGGTTCGGACATGGTTTAAAGTGGGATGCACGACCGTTCTCCAACAGGTTTGGCTGTAGGGCGTCTACGTTGTCGGGTATGCGTATCCTGTCTATGCATACTTCTCCCACTACCATCCATACTAGATCAAGCCTTTGAGCGCTTGGAGCATTATGGTCCCCGTTTCGCTGTTCGCGGATCTTGTGTGCTCTCATGATGTCCCTGCCAAGTAGCAGCAAGATCTGGGTGCCTTCATCTAGTGGAGGGATACGATCGGCAATAGCTTTGAGATGAGGGTGGTGTTGCGCCACGTCTGGTGTGGGGATTTCAGTTCTATCTTCCGCCATGTAATTGCACTCGATGAGTGTGAGAAGGGGCATTTTCACGTTGCCGTCCACTGAGCATATGGTGTAGCCATTCAGTCTCCTCCCTGTAGTATCCATTCGCCCTGTGCACGTTCTGAGCGTGTAAGGAGAGGCGCTGTCTTGTATGTTGACCAATGACCGGTTGCTCTGGTCGTCGATGATGGCATACATCCTTTTAGCTCTTTCAGGTTGTCCCTCTGGGTGTACTTTTACAAAACATATTTTAGAGCAAGATCTTCCGTCGCTTACTTCTCCACATATCTCTGTGCATTTGGAAGCTACTGATGTGGGGGATGTCTTTCCCTCTTCTTCCTCCCCGCCCTGCTTTGTCGCAGGGTTAGAGGCCTTGCATGGTATGGGCTTCATTGTCTCTGGATGTAAAGCTGCTATGTGCCTGTCACTAATACACTCTGTGCATTTTATAGCTTCTTTACAGTCCTTGAATAAATGAGCTGTGGATGCACAACATTTGAAGCAAGCTCCCCATTCCCTGAGTAAGTTCTTCCTCTCCTTTATGGGCTTCATTCTGAATCCGATACACTTGTTAAGCGGATGCGGCCTTTTGTGTATAGGACATTCTTTGTTAAGGTCCCTTGGTTTCTTGTTCCCGGCGGCTGACTGGTCGGGACCCGCGTGGGTCGAAGGGGACACATCTGTCCTGTGGACCGAAATGGTCATTCTGGCACTACAGTGTTTCGCCGCTGGTCTTTCATTCCTCGGGTGGCTAGCACTGGGTGTTGTCTGCGCACCTAAGATGAAGCTGGGATCGTTTCTCGTCCTTGCTGCTTCGCGAATGAAGCTTGGGAAGACTGAGAATGGGTGGTAGGCGACTTGCTTCTCCCTCTTGTATTTGGAGCCTTGTGAAGTCCATCTTTCTTGGAGGTTGTAGGGTAGCTTCTCCAAATTGGGTCTCACTCCGCGAGCATAGTCTAGGACGTTGAGACCTGTTAGGGATTGGTCTGTTCTTGCAAACTCCAGCTCCTGCAGCAGGTCTCCAAGCTCTCGTAACTTCGAGAAGTCTTTGGCTGTGATTCTGGGAAAGTTGACGACTCTCTTGAAGAGCGCGTCTTCGACTGCTTCGGGGCTACCGTAGCACTCTTCTAGCCTTTCCCATACTAGGTCAAGACCTACGTGGGGGTGGTTAACGTTTGCTACCCTGAGTCTCTTCGCATGTTCCATGGATTCTTTCCCCAGCCATTTAGTTAGTAGGCTGAGTTCTTCCATTGTGGAGAAGCCCAGGCTCTTGATTGCGTCTTTGAACGTGAACTTCCATATTCGGTAGTTCTCAGGACGGTCGTCAAAGTTGGTAAGTCCTGTTTGCACCATGTCACAATGGATTATGTACTTGCCCATGTCTGTTAGGCCTGAGGCATCGGTGTGTTGGTTGCGCTCTGAGATAGTTGCCGGGAGGGTCCTTGAGGTCGCCTCTTCCTTGGCCCGGACACGTGATGACTGCTGGTCAGTGTGAGGGGCCGTGTTTTCCCGTGTGGGTGTACCTGGATTGCGAGCCTGTTGTAGTGCATCCGTGTGTGCGCTGGCGTGTGGGTCACTGTTGCGGCTGCAGCTATCCCAGGTAGCGTGTACCCTTGAAGGAACAGCGTCTTCTCCCCGTGGACCTAGCAAGTCTTCGGTGTCTGTGGTGTCGCCCTCGTCGTGTTGAGATGGTGCACTGGTGTTCACACTGAAGAGGCTCCTCACATAGTCTTCAGTGCGTTGGACTGGATCCTCTGAGGCTATCCGACTGTATGGTTGCTCCCTGCCATCCTGTCGCGCGGCTGCTTCTAGGACTTCGGCTTGGGCTTTGGCGGCAGCAGCTTCTTTCTCTTGATTTAGGGCCTCTAGGTTAACGTCCACCCCTCTCTTTTTACGCGCAGTGGCTGCGGCGACGGCGGCAGCAGCGGTGGCAGTGGCTGTCTGCTCAACCTCTTCTATGTGGGCCCTTTCTAGTTTCATGGCTGCCTCTTTCTGAGCATATGTGGCCCTTGCCCGTGCGGCCTCTGCATTGGCTCGCGCCTGGGTGGCCTTTGCGCTTGCGCTGGACACATTGGATTGCACTGATCTAGCTGACCTTGATTAGCGCCTGGATGTGCTGGTGCGCTGTGATGCGGTCTCCAGCAAAGGGTCCTTTCTCTTATACTCAGCTTCCGTGATAGAGGTTCGCACGCGGCTGTCACGTGTCAGGTCAATATTATGCTGTAAGTCTCTTTCTTGCAGGTTTTCGCCAGTGTTAGGCCTGGTCATTAAGTGACGTATGCCTCTGACAGCTCTTGGTAGCACGAGTGATCTATCTTTCATTGAGTTATTGCCTGCTCGAGCTGTTGTACATAATTGCCAGTGCCGGCGACATTGCGTATTCCAAGTGTGTTTATTTCCCAGGCCTTCTCTAATTTAGCGTGGTGCGCTTCAATGTCGGTTTCGTACCTTTCACGTGCTTTTTGTGTCAGTGTGACTATGCGTTTAGGCCTCATGTCTGCTTGCGCCTGTTGCATTTGTGCGGCGGTCTCTGTGTCTGAGTAGTCACTATCCTGCGTGGTGTCTGGTGGGGATCTTAGTTCTGCCATGTGTAGATGTATGTAGGCCTTTAGCCAGTGCGTGTGGCGTGCGGTCTGTTACCTGTGTTAGCGATGGGCGACTGTCTCAGATGATGCCGATCGGCGTCCTGTGGCCTACAGCGTACAGGTAGCTGTACTCACAGGTGTCCGGTGGCTCTGACTCGTGTCCTGGCGGGTGTCCGGTGGCGTGGCCCTAGGTGGCGCTAGCCGTGGGGATGTGCGCAGGGGTAGGCGAAATGGTAGCTCCTCACTGTGAAGCTGTGCAGAGGGTGGACTCAAAACAGAAAGAGCAATCAAAGTTCTGTGTACGGTGCACTGTCTGGCTGCAGTGCTGCTGCCTTTTGTGTGAGGCTGCTTGCTTGTCCTGGGGTGCAGAGACTGCTCTGTATGTGACAGTGTAAATTGCTTGCTGTACTGCTGTAGAAGCTGTGCTCTGTATTGGCAGTGTAAAGCTGCTGCTTGTCAATGTGAAGAGACTGCTCTGTGTCTAGCATAAAGGCTGTGAGTAGTAGCTTCTTTGTGTGTCCCCAAAGCACACGGTCCTCTTTTTACTATTCTGAAGCCAGGGTCACGTGTGATGTGTGAATAGCCCCAGATGAATCCCCTGATTAAGTCTTTTTCAAGACGATACGCATAGGGTGGAGGCTGGAATAGCATTTCCTTAAGGTCTCCCTGACTCTCTGAGTTCTTAGCTCTATCTGGCAATATTGGTCTAGTATTAGCTGGACAGTGTATGCCGATTCCTCCCTTCAAAGGATACAACAATGCGCTGACGTCATACTCGCAATCCTGCGAGACTGGAGGGATAGCCAGGACAACACTGGAGGCAGCTGCAGACACATCTGAGCCTGTGCGGAGTCTCTGCGTTCCAGGTGGAGCCAGAACCAACTGGCCGCCATACAGATCAGCAGTGAGGAGAGGATCTTGATCTTGATATCCTACATGCCTGTTTTATCTGCTACTTTGTAAGTAGCCTTTTGTCTTTTGCGCAGTCTGAAGAATACAAGCATACTTCACCATATTTTGCTTCTTTTTTATTATTTCAGATTCATCTTCATTGGTTTCGTCCAAATGATATTAATTCTTCCCTGATACTTTGCAACAGTTTTCACTTATCACTATTTGCGCCTGTATTTTTTCTCTCCTGTGTCTGTGTGTGTATATATATATATATTTGAGAAGACACGGTGCCCAATGCTACATCAAATTGACAAAACATATATGGTAATGAGTATAAAGTTTAAATACTTGAATAATAATAGTAATTACTTGGTTATTTAGTTAAATCCTTTGGCCAAAGCGTCGTAAGCCTGAATACCAACGTCAAGGTAAACCAAAAATGCAGGTCCTAACACTAAAACTGTGAACCCTTCCTATTACCTCTGTATGAGGGGAAGGAACTGCAGTGAGTCCTGTCCATTCAGCTAGTTGCCAGAACCTCCCAAGTTAAAAAGGTGGGGAGGTGCGAGCTCTGGGGTAGGTGCCACCTAACCTCCATAGACTGTTACCAGTCAGAAATTGATTAACACACATATTCCCAGATAGCTCAAACTGTTGTATACATTTGCCACGCTCAGGAGCACTCATTTTGGCATAAATATATATTCATGATGTGGTGGATGTAGCAGTTTGAGCTATCTGGGAATATGTGTGGAATATGGAGTTGTATATCTGGCCACGTGTGGATGCGGCAAAAAATACATGGGCAAAACTAGACGTGAGTTCAGGCGACGTGTTCTTGAACATATTGGTTCTATATGTAACCATTTAGAGACCCCACTTGCACGTCACGTCAACGAAGCACACAACGGTAACACCAGTAATCTCCGCTTCTGTGGCATTGATCATGTGATCATTGGACCCAGAAGAGGAGACTGGGACCGCATTCTACTCCAAAAGGAGAGCCGTTGGATTTATGATCTCCATACTTTAAGTCCAAACAGCTTGAACGAAGGACTTCTATTTACCCCCTTTCTGTGAGATCACTCACAATTGGTAGTATTGTGTCAGGCTTTTTAATGTAATGGTTAATGATGCTTTATACTTGGATTAGTGGCAATATATATATTTATCTGCAACCATTGAGTTTTAATCACTTCACATACAAATGGGGGCTATGCTACCCATGTTTTAATACTACATTGGTATCTCTACTCATCTCATACACTTTAAACATCCCCCTTTTTTCCTTATGTGGCTTTAATTCTTCTTTTGTTCCTCCCAGCAGAGCTCTATAAATATTGGCCACTGGGGGGGGAGTGGAGATCTATCCCTCTCTGGATGAAGCTAATGCGAAACGTACGTCAGAGGGCGTCATGACGTCACGCACTATGATTTTCATTATGGACGCCAGCAGCTCCCAGCAGACCTGATCGCAACACCGACAGAGCCTCCCTTAGCTGCGCACTCACCACGCTTGCTTCGCCAGGATCGTGTCCCCAGGGCAAGCACAGATAAGTGTTTTGAGGGTCTTCTTTCCCTCTTTTCTGTCCTCTCCCCACCCCTCTCCCCCCCGTGTGTTGTAGGGGTATGTTATTGAGGGCCAGATTGGGGGACCACACGATCCTGCTGCACTGCTCCCCCCACAGGGTCAGCATATATCGGTGTGTAGGGATTTCCCACTTTCATTCCCTGTCCCTGTGTGTAGTTACTGACGCTCAGGGTCAGTTTATGTGGGGTTTTTCTACTTGGTTTATTAAAACAGCTACACATCCCAGCGTTTTTGACCACTTACCTGAGTGGCTAAACACTGCAAGCATTCACTAGTGTGGTATCTAGCCAGTGTATGGGTTTACCAATACCTTACACTGCTGTTCATCACACCACAGTTTTGCCTGCTTTTGTTATTACTTCTACAGTATACATATTGATGCGTGGCTTCACATGTTAGGTGTCAATACACACACACTAGTGCTTATCGTGAGTGCCATGATTTTTCAGCGATCCAGTGACGTCATTTACCAGAAACAGCCCCTATAGCCACGGATACATCAGGCATAGGTGTCTGTAATTTCTGGATTTTCTTTGTGCTGACGTTATAGTTCTATTTGGACTACTTTTGGCAACCTGCCATATAGAGACACCCTATGGGGCATCAGCACTTTATCATTTTCAGTTCACTTTACTAACTACATTTATTGGTACCATTCCATTTTAATAGTAATCCTTAATAAAGTATTTTAACACTATCATTGTTTGGTCCAGTCTTTCTCCTCTGTACTGCATATTCAGCAGGGTACTCTCTCCTTTTCAGACTCCGAGTGCACTATATAGGGCCTTATCTGTATGTGTAGTATCTTTGCCTCATACAGTGTCCTTTGTGTTTGATATATATATATATATATATATATATATATATATATATATGTATATTTCACAATACTCGTGTTGCAACGCCTCCACCTGGGAAGGATCCCAACCGAGCTGAAGGAGTCCCTCACAAGATACAACCCAATAACATACACTTTGCAAAATTAAAATAAAACAACTTTTACTGAGCATATACTTATTACTGTAAGGTGCATTAAATATATAACAGACCCCTTCCCACTAATAGCACAACTAGCCAACGCAACTCGCAGGGCGCAACCCACCACCGTGTCCCCACACCGTGTCCATAATACCAATGAGTCCCTTAGTCACTCCACCCATGAGTGTCCCCAAATGTGACTCTCCCACCCACGCGTGATCAGCGCCGTAAAGTATAAGATGTTGGTGCACTTTATTAAGGTACATGCCGGGCGCTCCTGCACCCGGTCACTCCAACCAGAAGGGATCCATGATCCGGTGACTTTGGCTTCCGCAACGTGGTCTCCACGAGAAAGGCTGTCCTCTGAGGTGATCCCACTTTGGGGCAGTCTCTCTGGGTTGAGGGTGCTGGTCCCACCCCTCTGCTGGATATACTGCGTCTGCTGGATCCCTTGCTAACTATGCAGTTCTAATGGGGCAGGTTCCCTATTCTAGGGCCTGTCCCTGGAGCAGCCACAAACTTAAAGGTGCCTCAGGGCCTATCTGGGACCTGGGGGGTTACTGGCCTAATGCAGTGGGTCACTGACCCCTGCACCCTAACCACCTACCCTTAGCCTCTCCTGGCTCAACGTGCTTCCCTGCAACCTTCTCCTTCCCCTTCCTAGGGAATCCTCGCATCCTATTCACTCCCTGGCGTCATGTGGTGAATCCCTAACGCTCATGGGACTTGTAGTCCCTGCCAAGAGCCTCTCCTATTGGCCCAGCTTCACCCGCTGCAACACGGCGCATGTGCGAACTCCTGAGGGCCTCCCATCACTATTGCTCCTCTCTGCTCATGCATGACCCGGTAGAAATTGTGGCGCCCTGCTGAGGGAGCCACCGGTAACCCTCAGCGATGCAGTCGCCGCTCCGCTGCTGCCCACTCCGCACCCGCCCCCTGGAGCTACTACAATCTCGGGCCCCCGCAGATGGCCTCAACCCTCCTGACCGCCACGGATGTGAGTGAAGGGAGGGGGGGAGACAAAACCCAGAGGGGGACCTGGCTACATGTACAGTACCAAAGGAAAACAATCTATTGATTTCAATGGGCGTTTTTTCTTTTTGCAGTTTATTTCCCTCAGAATTGCACACTTTTGTCTTGTTATATAAGTGATGGGTGATGTGTCAAAACTCATGAATCCATCAAAACATTCTAGGAACTGAGGTTACCATATTTTAACGTTACAAAAAGAGAACACTATGCTTGGCAGATCTACGGTACTTGTTATGCTTTCTTCTATTTGCTACCACTGTTTTACTAAGATGGCCCCATCACAGAGCTGTAAAGTCCACCCCAGTTCACTCATTAATGTATATAAACGTGTGGCACCCTGCTGAACCCAATGTACAACCCGGGGCATCCTGTTGCCCGCATCACACAACTGTCAGGGTCTCCTAGACATCCAGCTCCTAGCCATAGTTCCTTTCCTTGTCCACCATGTGTGCTGCTGCTTTCTGTCTGCTTTGGGGTTTATCTGTCTGCTTTGGGGGTTGTCTGTCTCCTCTTGTTGCTCCTGTACTCTGTGCTTATAGTTCCTGCTTCCTGTGTGGGCCTTTGCTTTATGTCAGACTCCATGCCATTGCCTATGCTTCTGCCACAGCTTGTTCCTGTATTTGTTCCTGTACTAGTCCTGTTCCTGTACCAGTCCTGTTCTGTATTGGAGTCATGTTCATATTAAAGGCCCTTCCTATTTAACTAGATTGTTTCCTGCTAGCAAGTCCCAGACCTGTTCCTGCTCCCTTGCCCAGTTCCTGCTCCCCTGTCCTGCTCCTGCCTGCCTGCCACTGACCCCTGCTTGCCCACAACGATCCTGCTTGCTGCCTGCCACTGACCCCTGCTTGCCCACGACGATCCTGCTTGCTGCCTGCCTCCGACCCCTGCTTGCCCACGACGATCCTGCTTGCTGCCTGCCTCCGACCCCTGCTTGCCGACGATGATCCTGCTTGCTACCTGCCACCAAATCCTGCTTGCCCACGACAATCCTGCTTGCTGCCTGCCACCGACCTCAGCCCGTGACCCCAACAATCTTTGCCTGCTCCTGCTGTTCCGGCAACCGAGGTCCTACCCGCTCCTGAAGTCTCCCTCGTGACAACAACACAATCCTTGCACACACTACTTCCCACCTTTTTTAGACAACTTGCTGCTCTCACATTACTTTGCTGTCTTCACAAAGACTTTAAAAAGGCTTCAACTTTTAAGTTCACAATCTTTCTGTGTTCTATTGTCCCTTTCAAACCTTTCCTACTTAGCTCAATTTTTTTTTGCAGTTGGGGGAAGAGGGAAGGTCTCAGGAACCTCAGAGTAAGTCGATATTCTGACAAAAGGTGAAATGCGTAGGGTTTTTTGCCACTCGGAGGACACCATACCTACCAGCCAGCCATCTTACTCCACTTGGACACCGTACAGTGGTGCGCACGCAGACATGGAAGTCCCGAGACCATCAGGATTAACGCTGACACCAGGAGAGGAGTGGACCATCACAGGCTGATGAACGGCAGTTGTGGCTTCATCCAGATAGGCTAGAGTGTGCCCTTAACACACTCATTGCGCTAAACAGACTGGGAGAATGTGAGTACGATCCCTACTTTTCCCTGTTCTGTCTCAATATTAAATTGTAATATGCTACAGTATGTCATTCTCGTATTTAATTTGAGGAAGACTCCAGCTTAAAGTTATCTTCATCTTGACTGCATTGTGGTCATTGATTACAGTGAACTGGCTGCCCTCACTTGACTTTGCTTTATTCCCAAAGACTTTAAAAAGGCTTCAACTTTCAAGTTCACAATCTTTCTGTGTTCTATTGTCCCTTTCAAGCCTTTCCTGCTTTGTTCAGTTTTTTTGCAGTGAGGGGAGGAGGGAAGGTCTCGGATATCTCAGGGAGAGGGGCACAAAAGTAATTACACAGTGGGTAAGAATGAAGACAGGAGTGGAGAATAAGGAGATAAGACTAAGGGATAGGAAGAACTAAAGACGAATAGGGAATGGGAAAAGGAAAGAGCGAGGAGGAGAGGATGAAAGAGTGAGGGCGTAGGTAGGAATGTGCAAACCCCAAAAAATAGATTTAAATGGATGGGCCAGCCAGAAATGAGTGGGGAGTTATGGAAAGGAAGTAGTTGTGATATTACATGGAATGGGGGATGTGATGCAGGGAATCTGGAGAGGAAACTTTTGGGTGAGCAGGGAAAAAGAGGGAAATGAATTTGGGATTGGGAAAAAGAGAAGAGAAAATATGAAATATGAACAAGGGAGCCGAGATCCAGGAGGCTCATGGAAGTCCACTTCATAAGAGAGCTGTAGAAGGGGGGTGGGGGACCCATTTGTAAGGAGGGTCTGGGGAGTTTGTTTGACGGAAGGCAGCAAAGGGGGCACAGACTATAAGGAGGGCAGATGGCAGTCTAGATTTAAGGAGTCTCACAGGAGACCAAGATTTAGAGAAGGCTGTGGGGAGCCTGTTTGAAGAAGGGTCATGCGGCACATTCACAGGAAGGCTTCTGGAGTCTCAGATATTACGAAGGCCATGGGGGAGGGTCACAGGCAGCCTTGATATAAAAGACTGCGGGTTAGGGGCAAGTTTCTAGGAGGGCCAGACTTGATGGCCTGATTCAAGGAAGACCCAGACAGAAAGGGCTGCAGCTGTGTGATCTATGGTTGCCTGTAATACAGTGTTGCATGCAGATCGAATGTCATGTCAAGCAGTCAGTTGCATCACACATTTGGCATGCCTTTACCTTCTTCCTTTTATCCTTTGTGTTTGCACCAAGAAATTGAGTCAATAAGGTGCAACCAGAGTGATATGTTGACGCTTCCCCGGACATTTGAAAGTGGAACAGTTAAAACCCAGACAAGAAGGTAAATAATGGTAAAACCATCGGGACACAATATTAGGGTAACAAAAAGAGCACAGATGCATTAAAAAAAAAACAGACATCTGACAACCCTACTAGGTCCACCCAAGAACCACAAATGATCAGCAAATTGTTCATGTAATGTTATCTCTCTCTGATATATATCTTTGAGTTTTCTGTCCTTTGGAGGGAGGAAATGTCAAGCATGTATATTACAGCAATATTAATTAATTTACATTATATGAAATAAAGCTCTTTATTTTTAAATTCATCGTGTGTGTTTGTTATTGGTTATTTCCTGTCCAGGGATTGGTGGCATATCTCCCAGCAGAACAATAGATTTAATCATAATATCTGCACACTGTACATGACATTAAAAAAGCTTCAGCACAGACATTTTTTCCGTTGGCTTCAGTCGGTCAGATTTAATAAACATTGGGTTTACCACAATGTATTACTTCCCTTTACAGTGATAAACTTCTATATTTTAACCCAATTAAAAAATATATATTCAAATGATATATTCATCATTGAAGAATGCTAAAACTCTCATTAGCATATGCCAAGGACTGGGAATTCCTTTAGATTATATATACATTAATACACAAAGAATTTAGTGTATTTGAAAAAATAAAAGCCTTACTACTACAATCGTATTTTTATGTGCCTGTGGCTCAGCAAACATAATACATTTTGAATTGGTTCTGCAGTTCTTAAAAAGTAGCAAGCTACTGATATAGAAAGCTTCACAGGAGAATTCACCATAATTGGCCCAGTCATAATCATTATTCAGAGCTTATTAAATAGCATTTGCATACTTAAGTTGGCGGAAAAAGTTCATTTACATATAGTTTAGTAATTTTTTTAACACTTTCTCGTTCTCAATTTTGCAGTCAGTTTTCCTTCCCTGTTTCATTACATCTGAGCCCATTATAATGCGGTGATTGGGGGCCACATAATGCAGCCTCGCAGGGTGTTGGGGATCCGACACCACGGTCAGGTGTGTGTGTGTGTCCCTCCGTGTGTCTCTCTCCGTGTGTGTCCGTTAGTAATAAAGCATTGAATATTAAAAAAAAAAACACAGCTGATGTCATTTGCGCAGTGCCACTTTAGAGGAACTGGGTCTCAGTTGCATGGTGGTGCCGGGGGAAAGAAAGGTAGGAGATTTTCAGGACCCATGTTCAGACCGCGTTATTATCGGATCCGCGTTGTAGCGGATCACGCTATAACGGGGTTGAGCTGTACTGTGAGAATTTCAATATTGAATACAGTGAAGCTATCCTTTGAACTTTAGGACAGTGCCCATGGTATCTTAATCTCAACTCAACTCCTTCTATAATTAGAGTACAGTATCTATGTATTAAAATAAATGAACCAATATTCCCAACACCACAGAGTTAAAAAAAAATATATATATATATATATATAAAAAATTTAACTCTGTGGTGTTGGGAATATTGGTTCATTTATTTTAATCATAGATACTGTACTCTAATTATAGAAGGAGTATAAATATATATATATATATATATATATATATATATATATATATATATATATATATATATATATATATATATATATATATATATATATATATATATATATATATATATGGAAAAAAAGAGGAGAGAGCGCACGCCCATAGCGTAAAATTGTATATTTAATGAGGGGAAGGGGAGGAGGGGGTAAAAAATGCACTTACAAAAGTACAATAAAATCAAGCATTGTGTGATTATAATCACCACCATCCGGTTAATGCTGCATCATCTTGGGGCAATCCCAGTCTCCAAATGTAAAGGATCGACGTCCCAGCAGGAATCCAGGGCTGGTAATGCTGTATAAGAGTCCAAGAAAGTAGCTCCGTATTGTTCAAGCCTCTGTAGCACTCGCGCATGGATCAGTCTGCTCCAGCGCTCGGTAATGACGTAAGTGTCAATGCGTCCGACGTGATGACGCTCCCTGACGCGTTTCGTCACTCACGGGTAACTTTTTCAAAGGGAAATATATATATATATATTTAAATTGTTTATCATTGTATGAAGCAAATTCACTTACAATTAAGGAAAACAATTTCAAGCGACAGAAAGGGATTTGGGTTTAAAAATGTTTGTAAAACATGACCCTTGCACCATCAACTTCTGTCATTTCGTTCCTCACCCAACCAAGTAAACACAAACACCTTAGTTGGGTACAAATGGCCAAAGTATTTTATTAATCAAATAATTATTCCTGGATCTGGTCAGAAAGTCGCCCCACCAGCTGAACCATGATAAATGCCTACCACGTGACATGACCCAGTGGGCACTCATGGTTTGCAACTTCAAGGTCACACCCTTAAGCCCACCACACTTGGCCCTGGCCCAAGTGTGCCTGCTGTTTGATATATATATATATCTTACTATATATTTGTGAAAGCGTCGTATGTGGCTATGTCTGTATGTGTCTCCCTGTGTCCCTCCCTGTGTCCCTAGCGGCAATCTCATTGGACCATGGGCCAGGCCAATGAGATTGCTTCCTTGGCCCGCCCGCCCCCGCACACCTCTCATTGGCCTGAGGCGGAGTGACGAGCCAAAGGTCACACACCCTCCCCCTGCTCTCCCGCTCTCCCCCCCACTCACCCCCCCCCTCACTCACCCCCTCCCCGTTTACCCCCCGCCCCGCTTATCCCCCCCCACCCACACACACAGAGCACGCACTGTGCGGCTCTCCCCTCACACAGGCCGCTCCCTTTCCCAGAGGCCGCTCCTCCGGCTGTCTCCGCCTCTCCCCGCGAAAGGCGCAGCACCTCCTCACCGGAGCGTCTCAGCCTCTCCGCTGAGGAGCCCGAGGTGGAGGAGGAGGGCGGCTGGTACCCGGAGGAACAGAAGCGCGGCCGTGTGCAAGGTGAGGAAACACAGGGGAATTACCGCGTCCCTGACTCCCCCTGCCTTTTGCCCCCCACCTACCCTCCCTGCCCCCCCTACCCTCCCTGCCCCCCCTACCCACCTGCCCCCCAGCCCTTTGCCCCCTGCCCCCCCTGCCCCTTTTACCCCCTGCCCTTTGCCCCCTGCCCTCCCTCCCCCTGCCCTTTGCCCCCTGACCTCCCTCCCCTTGCCCTTTGCCCCCTGCCCTTTGCCCCCTGACCTCCCTCCCCCTGCCCTCCCTCTCCCTGTCCTTTGCCCCCTGCCCCCCTGCCCCTCCCTGCCCTTTGCCCCCCCGCCCCTCCCTGCCCTTTGCCCCCCCCCACCCCTCCCTGCCCTTTGGCCCCCCCTGCCCCTCTCTGCCCTTTGGCCCCCCCACCCCTCTCTGCCCTTTGGCCCCCCCTGCCCCTCCCTGCCCTTTGCCCCCCGTCACCCCTCCCTGCCCTTTGCCCCTCCCTGCCCTTTGCTCCTCTCTGCCCTTTGCCCCTCCCTGCCCTTTGCCCCCCCTGCCCTTTGCCCCTCCCTGCCCTTTGCCCCCCCGCCCCTCCCTGCCCTTTGCCCTCCCCACCCTTCTACGCCCCTTGCCCCCCCCCACCCTGCGACGCCCCTCCCCCCCTGCCCTTCCACTCCATGCCCCCTGCCCTTCCACGCCCGGGCAACGCCGGGTATATCAGCTAGTATATATATATAAACACAGTCTGCGATTGGCCGTCAGATAGTGTCGCTTCCGGTTGCAGTCGCCCGGAAACAAGTGACAGATCCCTCACGGTCCTCTACCTAGCTCTCACTACCATGAATACAGGATTCTACGCATTTCTCTGCATTCCAGCTTCCTCAGAAGTGCCGCAGCATAACCGGAAACCACACCAATCGCAGCAGACACCAGCGTTACGGACGTGGTGAGATCCCCGTTCACTTGTATTTTATGTTTTAAAGAATGGATTTCTTTTAAGTGCACATTCATGAGTTTTTTTTACTGCTATAAAGGGTACATTTTTTTTAGTGTCTGCTCTATTGTGACCCTTATCTTCTCTCTCCTGAGATCACTTGCACCCATCTGATCACCCATCCACTAATTGCCAAAGATTGTGGTGCGCTTGATTTATTTTATCAGAATACTACTAGTCTTGGAAGACTACCACGAAGCCATGCAAGGCCGCCAACAGAAATAATGGGGCCCAGGAAAAATGAAAGGAGCAGCCCCCCTCCCCCAACCAATAGCGCATCTACCACGTAAAAAAAAATTTAGCGCGCAACTTTTACTTAACCCCCCAATACATATAAAAATACACCCCAACCCCCCCAATACATATAAAAATATACTCCCACCCCCCCCCAATACATATAAAAATATACTCCCACCCCCCCCCCCGAATACATAGAAAAATAAAAAATACACCCCCAATATAAAAATAAAAATTAGACTTACCTTGTGGATGGTCTCAGGTCAGACCTGGTGGCTTCGGGGTGGGCTGGTGGATGTGGGAGGGCCGTGGCTGCGGGATGAGCGGTGGGCCGGTGGCTTATGAAGGGCCGGTGGGCCAGTGGCTGCTACTGGGGGGGGGAACGGTTGCTGTTACTGAGGGGGTGCCGGTGGCTGCTACTGGGGAGGCGCGATGGCTGCTACTAGGGGGGGGGGTGCCGGTGGCTGCTACTGGGGGAACACCGGTGGCTGCTACTGGGAGGGGGTGTCAATGGCTGCTACTGGGGGGGGGGCGTTGCTGCGGAAGGGCAGGTGGCTGAGAAGGGGTGCCGTTGCTACGGAGAGGGTAGGCGTTAGGCCGGTGGCTGCAGGATGGCTGGGTGGGGGGGTTGGCGACTAGGGTTGCCAGGTGGCGTGTCCAAAAAAAACTGGACACAATGCTAAATTATGCGACACCCTCCCAATACATATAAAAAATACCCCCACATCCTCCCAAAAACATATAAAAATACCCCCCAATACATATAAAAATACCCCTCACCTCCCCAATACATTTAAAAAGTACTCGACACCCCCAAAACATATAAAAAATATACCCCCACCACCCAATACATATAAAAATATACCCCAACCTCCCCAATACATATACAAATATACCCCAACCCCCCAATACATATAAAAAAAACGCACCAAACCCCCCAATACATATATAAAATATACCCCCAACACATATAAAAATCAGACTTACCTAGTTTCAGGTCAGGCCGGGTGGCTTCTAGAGGCCGGTGGCTGTGGGGAGGCCGTTGCAACGGTGCAAACCGGGGGGTGGCGGTGCTATGGGGGGGGCAGTTGCTGTGGGGGATGGCGGTGCTATGGGGGGGTGTGGCCGTTGGCTGCAAGGGGTGGCAGTACTACTGGCAGGTTCTTTGAAGACTGGCACATGTCCTGCCATATGGCACAGGGATGAGTACTTTTATTCTATTGACATTTTTGGGATAAAAATAGTAACCCATTAAGGGCCAGGTCCACAATGCTCTGGTAAGTGACTTAACCTGACATTAACCTATCTTCAAAATCTACAAACTTACAACGTAAAGTCATGTTTTCTCCTGCAAAGCACATTGTGTTGACTACAATATAACAGTTAGTGATATCATAATGAGATTCAGAAGATATCATCCCCCTAACATTACACCGTTAAGGTTAACGAAGGGAATAAACATGACGATATTTACGAGTGAGAATCATACTTTAGTAAAATACCCTGTATAATCCAATTATTTAAATTAGCATATTTTACAGGTATCTCAGGTGTGTTCACAATCACAGGTACTGTACTGTATCTCCACGTGTTGTATAAAGGAGTGTTTAAGGGGGTATACCTATAAGTCACCGGGTACTTAACTAAAATAGAGCTCTCTCTCTCTCTCCTTTCCATCAAAACCCATATTTATGGCTAAGACATCATTAATATGACATTATTGGCCGATAACACAATGTTGTGCTAACTTAACATGACATTAAGCTTATGAGATATAAAGCATATAATAAGCTTTGTGGATACGCAGATAACGGCCATTACTGTTTTAGCTTAAAGTCTTGTTATTTGTTCTGAATTAACAGACTTTTGTGGATCTGGCCCTAGGAGCTTTACATTTTGTTTTATATATATTTTTTCCTTGGGATATTCAATAAGTAAATATTTCAAAATGGTATCAACTGCTTTAAATTGTATTGTCTGTCATATTCCTCCTGCCTGAAAAAAAGTATTATGGGGTAATACAGTATGTTTGTACTGTCTTTATCTCTGACTCCAATTGGCATAAGAGAATGATCATAAGTAAATACAGGCCAGGCTGCTAAAGACTAAGATACCCCCTAGATTTCCTTTGGTGCGAGGAAATTACGACCTAGAGCCCTAGTGAGGAAAAAGGCAAAATGCGTCGGGAAGTTGCCGACGTGATTTGAATTTCATCCAATGAGAGACGGAGACAGTGTGTGAGGGAAATGTTACTGCAGCAAAAACAGCTGTTGTTTGGATGCGAGTTGTTCCTGGATGCGAGGTGTATACTGCCTACATTGGGGTGCTCGTGGACCTCTTCTACGGCCCCACACCATCTGAGATAGCGTACCCTGGGGTTCTCTATATCGTACCAGGTGACAAGCCCTCCATGGACTGAAACTGAACCCAATTTCCGCTCCGATTTGATGATGTCACCTCTGTAGAAATATATCTCTCAAATGCAAATTTTCATTGTCCCCTTATTAAATTGTATCATACTACAGAGTTACACTATGGAGCTTGCGCTTCTTTTTTTCTTCTTTTTTCTATAGATACATTTCCTGTCCGGAACCCAGCAAAAATAAAAGAGGAGGCTACACGAGGAGGGCAGGACACAATCAGAAAGGTACAAAAGGAAAAGAAAGAGAAAAAACTGAGTTGAGAGGGAGAGGTCCTATTGGTGGGCACATAACCCTTTCAAGTTGTACTTTATCATGCATGTGACTCTTCACGCGCGCACTAAACCGGAATAACCCCAAAGACAAAAACAAGTTGCAAATGCATTAGAGAATACTGTATAAACAGTACATTACCCTCATTTCTGACACACTTCTTATTGTAAATAAGCATATATGTTTGACATGTGATACACGAGTCTAAAATCAGTTTGATCATAATCCACAAAAATGAGTGTTCTCCGGATTAGCCAGGTCTAATCATACTGGTGCTAATTGGTATTATATTACTTGGTAGCCAGTACGTCATGTGTCAGATACGTCTTGCATAGCGAAGCTGTCATTCCAGAGATAGCAGCTAATCTCAGCAACACAAACCATTCACACGTGAGACGCGGCAACATGAATACGATTACGTGGGAGCCTTTTCTTTTGATTCCCGTGCTAAGAATGGCATTTCCAAGTCTCTTTAATAACCGTAGGCCAATAACTAATGGGCTGATCTTATACAGTATTATTGTATTTCGCTATAACACAGTTCAGATATGTCACAAAAAATGCCAGACCTGGAGTTTTTAATTTGACATTGAAAAAGTATGTTTGAATCAGTTAAAACTTCCTCATTTGAATTCTCTCTCTTTTTTTTAAATTGAAATATGTCTGTGTACACCTGATCCAGCCATGAATCTTGAAACTTAAATAACACCCATTAAACTGTTTCGACTAAAAAAATATACTTTTATAACCCTATAGGAAAGATGGAGATTCATTAGAACTAATCAGATGTATTTATTTAATCAAGAAACCAAAAAACATTAACAAATACCATAATTATAAAAAATAATAAATATGTATGTGTGTGTGTGTGACCCCTTATTTCGGAATGCGAGAGTGTACAGTGTAACATGTAGGGTGATACCCAATGATGAGTAACGGAGTGTATGGTGGTCCAGTAGAGATTGTGATTGAAGAGTAAAAGTGTGTGTGATGAGATATGTAAGAAAACGATATAACAGATTTTGGGTTTATCTATGCTTTTTACTAGGATAGGGAGTGTTTGATGTTGTCACCCTATTTAATGCTGCCTGTTTTGTTGCAAGATAGAAAAATACTGATACTAGAAATCAGATGCAAACTTTGCCTTTAACATGACTATGTATTGTAAGACAGTTGTGTTTGCCATTCGTCTCCAATAAAGGAAAATAGTTTTGCTTTACAAGAAAAATGAGTTTACAGTACATACAGTATGTATCCTTCTGCATGAAAAGGAAAGATCAGCTGTCTAATTATTCTATAACAGCAATCATATATCCTGATTTGTTTCGCCTTCAGCTGAAAATTCCCGTTGACTTGAACAGAGTGTATTGAATAACCTCAGCCCTATGATGGGGATGTGTTCTCATTACAAAGCCTACAAACTATAGTGATATAACCTTAGCTTGATCACAATTTTAAGCTATTTGAGCTTGTTTCCAGATTAGCCAGCTCTAACAACACCATCGCTTCAAGTACAGTATTTATTACTAGCATCATGTGTGGGTCACATAGCCGGCAAGCTGACATACTGTAGCCCAAAAATATTTGTCTGTCTTCACCGGGCTACAGCTTACACGAGCCATTCATACGTGAGATTCTTAAACATGAAAACTGTGCATGCAATTTTCACTGCTTTTGCTTTCATTCTTAGGCTTTGTCCCCGCTGGAGCTGAGCGCGCTCATGCATGGAGAGCTCTCCAAGCATGAGCGCCGGGGTGTCCTTTAAATTTTTGCAAGCGCTCACGGGGGAGGGCGGGGGGGGACGCTGCAGGTGAAGCTGAGCGCGCTAGGAAGTTTAAACAATTAGTTTATCTAAGCGCCGGTGAGCGTGTGTGCCCGCGCATGCGCGCACGCATCGCGTGAGCGGAGATTTGCATAAATATATGCAAGTCACCCTCGCCAAGCGCCGCCTGCTCAGCGAGCTCAGCGCTAGCGGGGACGCAGACTTAAAGCTGCTGTTCAAGCAATATCCTACAGGTGTATTTTTTTAAATAAATCCGTTCTGTACTATTAGAAAATACATGTAGCATTTTTTTTAAACTCTGAATGTAATTTTTTTTAATGTATATTAATGTAACAAGCCATTTGTTGTTTCTTTAGCAACCATTTACAAAGTCACAGATACTGAGTCAATACTCCTCTGCAGTCATTTAGTGAACCCCCCAAACCGAATCTTCGCTGATCGATCACAGGAGAACGGATCGATCGGTAACTTAAATAATTACTTTTGATTGTGGGGTTTGA